>NW_020885059.1:52502-57150 GCF_003945725.1 Corapipo altera | reverse complement strand
TTTTTTTTTAATTGGCCAAAGGAGGCGAACGAGGCGCTCCCGAGGCAGCCGCGCCCCTGGTACAGGCGGGACCCCCCTGCCCACCTCTCGCCGACCCCCTGCCCACCTCTCCCCGCTGCTTCCCTGGGGAAACGAGCCCCAATTCCCTTCTTCAGGCAGCCGCACAGCCCCCCCCGGGCCTGATTCTGCTCTTTCCCCAGCTCCGTGTCCCCCGTTCTCCTCCCGGCCCTGGTTTCCTGTCTTTAGGCGGGGAGGAGGCCGAGCAAAATCAGAAGCCCAGACATTTACAAGGCAGGTTAGTGGGGTTGCCTTTGGGGCCATTATTACCGAGCGGTTTATGATTAACTTTCCCAGATTGTCCTTTTCCGTTTAAGGGCTTTGAGTGAGGGCACAAGCAGCGCCTTGTTTCTAAGGAAGGAGTCACGGGGCTCGCAGAGCGAGGCAGAAAACTCCGAGTTATTTTCCGCTGTTTGACTTTCCCTCTCCTCCCCTCGAGCGGGTGTTTGTTTATGGGCGAGATGGGCACAGCGCCTACAAGAATCACCAGTTTCGGGAATAAAGCACGCACCAGTTTAAAACCCAGACAAGTTGGCTGTTTGTTTGTTTTCGTTTTCTTTAAACACTCAGAGTGGAGGGGAAAAAAAAAACCCAGAACACCAACGACAAAAAATCCCTACCCAAGGCCACAAAAAGTCGCAGCAGATGGTGGGTTGGACCCTGGATATGGTATCAAAGTTTAATTCTTTAAAGCTCGAAGGGAGATCGAGTCCCAGGCTTATTTAACCGTGGCCTGGACCATGTGAAATTTGTTTTTATGCGTGTTTGGAACAGCAGCGCGGGGCAAATCGCTTCCATGAGCCGGTTCCTCACACGCACACACACACACAAAACTCTGCGGGCTTCCAGTCTGCAGAAAGTGGAATGGGTGGACTTCATCCAAACACAGACTTTGACACCCAGAACTCTCCGCGCTCCCTCTTTCTCACAGAGATTTTTACCGTTTAAAGTTGTTTTTTTTTTTAATCAATACATGCCCAAGCGCAACATGTTGAGACCCGGAGGAAGGATGTGGTGAAACTATTGTGGGCATTTCCAAGACCACCTATAAACCCATTTATTTAGTGAAATTCGCAGCCGTGGTCTGAGAAATGTCATATCTGTGAACTTAAAATGATGTTTTATATGATGAACTCACAGATCAGTGCCCAGCCGCGAGCATCAGCCGCGCGTTTTTGAGGGGTACAGACCCCAGCTTGGCATTTATCAGTCCCTAAAGACGTGGGTATGTTTACTACGAGATACAGGAGCTCCTCGGTGACTGAATATTCCCTATCCGATGGCAAAACGCGGTATTTTCCATAGGAAAAGTCACAGGACCCATTCCCCACCCCGGTCCCTAAAAGCGTTGCCAGCGGTACCTTTAATAAACTTATTTTATCCATTGGAACAGTTAAACCCCGGAGTTCTTTTGTGTTCCCTGAACCCACGCGTTACCCTTTACACCGAGGTGGAGATCACAGCTCTTAAAATAAGACCCACTTAAATTCCTTTATGGCTTTGTGTATATTTATAGGGATATTGTATTTTTATGCCAGACACAAAGTTTATTGCGCACACGGAGGGGTTTGCTGACCCGGGGGGGAGGGGGGATTTGCTGGGGAGGGGGATTTTAGCCTCTGAGAGGCGCCGCAGCCTAATTAGACCGTTAATAAGCTCTTGATGATTCGGGGCGTGACTGCCTTGTCTCGCAAGGGGTCCCTGAAACGGGGATTTAAACAAAGAAACCATCGCCCCTGGCCCGGCCGTGCCCAGTCCTGGGGCCCGGGGGGCGCGGGGGGCACGGAACGGGGGTGGGGGACACGGAACGGGGGTGGGGGACACGGAACGGGGGGGGGGGACAGGGACCGGGGGGGGGGACACGGACCCGGCGGCTCCGATGGGGTCCAGGGGATGGAGAGGAGGGGGAAAACTGCCCCGCCAGCCCTTTCCCATCCTTCCCGGGACAAGTGTCCGCGCCCGGGAAGAGGGACACAGAGCGGGGGTGAAGGGGAGTCACGGTCCCGGGTGGGGGACACGGGTGCGGCTGTTCCATGGGGGATGGAGAGGAGGGGGAAAACTGGGCAGCTGCCCCTTTCCCATCCTTCCCGGGGCAAGTGCTGGCGTCCGGGAAGAGGGATCCGGGCCGAGTTGTGGAGGGGAGTCACGGAGCCGGGATGGGGGACACGGAGCCGGGATGGGGGACACGGAGCCGGGATGGGGGACACGAAGCCGGCGGTTCCATGGGGATGGAGAGGAGGGAGAAAACCGGTCTGCCAGCCCTTCCTCATCCTTCCCGGGGCATGTGCTCGCGCCCAGGAAGGGGAATTCGGACCAGAGGTGGAGGGGAATCACGGTCCCGGGGGAGGGACACGGAGCCGGGCTGGGGGACACAGACCCGGGTTGGGGGACACAGACCCGGTGCCTTCGCGCCCGGTGCCGCTGTGGTCCAGGGGGTGAAAAAGACGGGGAAAACTGGGCTGCCAGCCCTTTGCCATCCTTCCTGGGACAAGTGTTGGCGCCCAGGAAGGGGAATTCGAACCGAGGGTGGAGAGGAATCACGGTCCCGGGGGAGGGGACACGGACCTGGGATGGGGGACACGGAGCCGGCTCCTCCGCGCCCGGTGCGGTCCTGGGCGTGAAAAAGACGGGGAAAACTGAGCTGCCAGCCCTTTGCCATCCTTCCTGGGGGAATTCGGATCGGGGGTGCGGTCCAGGGACCGGAGGGGCTGGAGGGGATGGCGGGGATGGAGAAGAGGGGGATCCAGGGCTGCCACCCCTTCCCCATCCTGCCAGGGGCAAAGTGCCCTCGGCGGGCAAGAGCGAGGAGCATTAACTGGAGTAAATCAGGTAGTTCGATGTCCTTGTGTTTAAAATTAAAAGCCCCAACAACATGAAACTACCTAATTCACAGAGCAGTTCTAGTTCAGCCTTGGGTCAAAGGCTAAAATTCCCAAGAAAGGCGCCCGGGCAGCCATTTTGTTTGACATCATCTGCAATCTGAACTTTTATAATAGAAAACAGTTGCTAGGAAACAAAAGCAACAAAAGGATCTTTTCAGGGGCGAAATAAAAACCCCTCGGATTGCCCGAAACGACCATTCAGATGATTTCCTATGTACAGTGTCTGGAGCGGATCCCTCCTGCAGGACTTTACAAATAGTTTACAAATAGACCAGAGGAAACAGTAAAATGCTATTGACTTTGAGAAACAAGCGATTATCGCAGCTATAAAAAAGAGCAAAAAATCCCTAAAGTTCTTCCCTCACCTCCTCTGGAAAGCCAATTTAAAGGATCGTTTCCTATATGAAGCTTATTTATCAAGACTTCGTATTAAAACACTATTACCAGATTTATTTATTTTTTTTAATCTAAACCTGCCAGTGGTTGGGGAACTTTCCGCAGAGAATAGAGCTAAAGCAACGAGTTCCGGGGGGAAAAAAAGGCGATTAATTCATATTCTCCTCCCCTGAAAGGAAGTATAAGGGGATTCATTTAAAGAAAAAAAAAAAAGAAGAAGAAGGAAAAAAGTCAAAAACATATAAATCAATTAAAGCAAGAGAGGGGAAAAAGAGACATCGGGGTTATTTTTTAGGTGTAAATAGCAACAGAGAGAAACTTATTGTGTCATTTTCTCCCTCCAACGCGCTGGAAAAGCGTGTTATAAAATAATGAGTCGGTGGAGATAAAAGGGAGAATTAAAGCCGGGGGAGGCCCCGGGGGCTTTGCTGAGCTCCGAGCAACTTCCGCGGGGGAAGTCTGGCAGGAAAAAAAAGGCCAAATTCCCGTTTAAGGGAAAAAAAAATATTATAAATTTATATATTTTTAAAAAGGACAATACAACCGTCAGCCCATCGGGTCAGGCCCAAAGCACTTCTCTGTGTATATGGCGATTATATATTTAATATAAAGTCAGTGTCTTACCTGGAGATCTGGGGGTTTGTCCTCAAGTGTCATAAATAACAAACCGGGCCGAGCAAAAGGAATTATGAGAAAGGCTGGAGAGACAACAGGCAGAGATAGCCCCGGCCAGAAAGGGCAAGTTTAGGGGAGTTTAAAAGTTCATTGAAGAAACAAATCCTCCGAGTTCAAGAGAGACGCAAAGAGGAGCCAGGAACTTGATTATAACTTGGCTTCGTTTCGTCCCCAAAGCCTTGAAAAGCCTGACTGGGCCGGGATATAAATCTGTGGTACCGGAAATACAATAAACCCGAGCCACGCTGTTGAACTTCCAACACTGCAGAGCAGGTCGGAGACGGGGCGGAATCGGAAAACAAACAAACAAACCCACAAAGAACCCCCCGAAAAAACACCCAAACAACCATTTGGGACAGAGGAGAGGAGAGGAGAGGAGAGGAGAGGAGAGGAGAGGAGAGGAGAGGAGAGGAGAGGAGAGGAGAGGGTCGGAGAGGAGAGGGTCGGAGAGGGTCGGAGAGGGTCGGAGAGGAGAGGAGAGGGTCGGAGAGGAGAGGGTCGGAGAGGAGAGGAGAGGGTCGGAGAGGAGAGGAGAGGGTCGGAGAGAAGAGAAGAGAAGAGAAGAGAAGAGAAGAGAAGAGAAGAGAAGAGAAGAGAAGAGAAGAGAAGAGAAGAGAAGAGAAGAGAAGAGAAGAGAA
>NW_020885059.1:48705-52402 GCF_003945725.1 Corapipo altera | reverse complement strand
AATATGGACAACAGGAGGGTTGGATTCTGGTTTTATCTTGGTTGGAGCTCTAAACGCACAAAGGGAGGAAAAGGTCGTGCGAGCCCTCACCTTTTATAGGCTCTAATTTGAAATTAATACAGATTTCCCCCGATTCATTCACAGTTCATTCTTTCTCTCCTTTTTGATACGCAAATATGGGCAAGTTCAACCTAAAATTAAAGCTGTGAGGAGGGAGAATTTCAAGTTTACTGTAAAACTTCGATTATTTTTGCCAACGAAGAACCCGTAGTATCACATACCCGTAGCAGTTACTACATATTACTGCCTGATGTGTGTTTGCAGACAGGCAAACACAGAATCTCCTCTATTTACAGCACCACACCCACGATAATTTAACAATTTGTCGACTGGTTTCTATTTCCTAAAAAGAGAATTAAAAAAAAACCCCAAAAAACCAACACCAAAAAAACCTCAGACCCACTTTTTCTGCCAACGCAATTTGTAAAACAAAAGTCGCGGTCACACTTGAACTCGCGCTATTAAAAGCTCTTTTCTCTCGCGCAAAACAGGCAGGAGGGATATATTTTTAAAGAGCTTTCGCTTCCTGCGACTTGGAACTGAAGCCCCTAAATCGCAGATGGAAAACGTAAATAAAGGAAAGCACTCAGGATCAGCGTGAAAAACGTGCGTGTGCTGCTTAATTTCGCGATTGGGTTTAAAAATAAATAACAGGAAAGGGGAAAAGGAGGGGAAAAAATATTAGAAGTGCCCCAAATCTAAGTAGGGGATGTATCAGGTTTAATTCCTGCGCTGGAACAATATTTTAAGGTAATGGGATTTTTTTTTTTTTCTTCCCTTCTGGCTGTCGCTAAAGTTTCCAAAACCATTTTAAATTGAGATGTCAGGGACGAGTTGGAGCCCTTAGCGGGTAAATGGATGCGCGAGCTCCGAGATAACTCCTCCCTGTCAGGGGAATAAGCGCTAAAATAATGAATAGGGGGGATTTCGAGTGTTTGCACGAGCATCCATCAGTAAATGTAGATGTGTGTGGATATCCGTGACACGCTCGCGGAGCAGAAGAATATATTAATGAGGAGCCGAGGGAAATGGCCCCGAATCTCGAAAATTACAGTTTCTTTGCGACCCGCTCAGATAAAAAGCGATATTTTTATTAAAATCCGGTTCCAGCAGCCTGTCCCCGCCGTCCCCATCCATCGGGGAAGCCTTTGGGAATATCCGGTGTCCGTTCCCTGGGACACGGGTGGATATTCCCAAGCGGAATAGGTGACAAACGGGAGGCGTTTTTAGGGCAAAAAGATTCAAAAATTGCCCTTAAACCCTCCTGCTGCCCTCCCCCTCCCCGCGGTGTGGGGATGGGAGTGGGAAGCAGCTTTTCCCTCTCTCCCGTGTATCCCTCAGGCCCGGGGACAGCGGAGCCGCCGCTGGGATGTTTCTGAACCGCCCTTTGCAAAAATAAGCCATAATTTAGTTATTTATTTATTAATTTTACGCGAGCGCTTGAATTATTGCAGGCCCGGTAATAATAATAATAATAATAATTTAATAAAGGGGAATAAATAATATATCCCGCCCCGGCGCTGGCAGGAGCTGCGATTATTGACTCCTGGGAGCCGGGAGGAGAGGGAGGAGAGGGAGGAGAGGGATGGGGAGGAGGAGGAGGAGGAGGAGGAGGAGGAGGAGGTGGCCGTACCCGTGGCCTCGGGGCGGCGCTCGCCGACCTGTTCCTGCAGCGCCCTCGGCCCGACCCCGCTTTTGTTTCTCTGCCAAGCAGAAGACAAACATTTTCACTGATTTTTGTTTTCTTTGCTTTTTTCTTTTTTTTTTTCTTTTTTTTTTCTCTTTTTTTTCCTTTTTTTTTTTTTTTTTTTTTTTTTTTTCTTTTTTTTACCCCCCCTTTTCTCCCCCTTTTTTCTTTTTTTTTTTATAATGAGAAGAAGAAGAAAAGGATTCCGGAACAAAAAATCAAACTTTCTCCCGCAAGGAAAGGCGCGTTAAAATAAACTGAAGTGAAATGAACGCAAGTCAAATGAAATAAAATGAAATGAACTAAAGTAAAAGGAATGAAAGTCAAACGAAATAAAGTCAAATGACACGAAGTGAAATAAAATAGCTCAAAAAAATGAAGTGAAAATAAATGAATAAATAAAATAATAATAATAATAAAAAGACATTAAATAAATAAATAAGAAATGGAAGGAAATAAAATAAATAATTAAAATCCCGAGAGCAGCGTCGCCCCCGCTCCTTGTTGCTGCAGGAAAAGTTTTCCTCCGGGACGAGGAAAGCACGGGTGGGGTGAAAGGGGGGGCGATGGAGCCCCTCGGCCCAAACTCCCGCCCTCCCCGTCGGAGTCGCTTTTCTGCCTCCGGGGGTTTCCCTCCCCCTGGAAATCCCCGGGCACAGCCCGGATTTTATGGATTGAAGCCGCAGTCAGACAGAATCATTAATCCCGAGAAGGAAAAGCGGAGGAACAACCCACGCGTGTCCCCGCAGGGCCCCTTCCCCCCCATCCCTGCTTTCTGAGGAGTTCGGGAGGACAAACCCCAAAAGCAGAACCCAGGATAAAAAGGAGAAGTTCCCTTCAGGGCTCTCACTAATTCGAAAGCTCCAATTAGCAGGAAAACTCTAATTAATAGGAAAGGAAACGTGGCGGGGGTTCAAGCACAACTGTCTCCTGACAACTCCGACAATTCCCGATTTTTTTTGCAGGGCGAACTGGAAACGCCGATGGCTCCGAGGAGCAAAACGAGGAGATCTCGTCGTCAGGAAACCCGTAAGAAACTTTCCCCTGCACCCGAATTTAATTTGGGGTGTGCGGAGATGCCGGAGGAGCCTTTGCGGGGTCCCGGCTGAGCTCAGGCCCAGCCGCGGGACCGCGACCCCCAAAAACCGGGCCCAGGAAAAGCTGTTTCACTTGGGGAAAAAATATCAATTAATCTCCAGACTTGCGGCAAAGTTCAGTCAAATGAGGTTTCTCTTAATTAACCATCGAGGCTTTGGCTGAAAGATTTGGGGGTTAAGACTTAAAAAGTAATGTTTACAGATATAAAAGTATCCGAAACGTTACGCTGGCCGTGATTAAATAAAACTGATTAGCAAAATATTTCGGGTAAGGTGAGGGTCGGACAAATCCGTCGGTCAAGCGCATTTCACCTCCCTGGATCAGACCTCTCGCTTTGCCAAGAACATTTCAGGTCCAGCAACTCGTGCGAGAATTGATTTAGCCCCGTGTATTCTCACGCCAGCGAAGTAATTCTAAAATCTTATTTTTAATAATTTTCCGGGGAGTTTTCCTTGCTTTTGAGGAAGTCTTTTAGTTTCCATGTTCGGGGTTTTGTGAATTACACTTAAATATTTAAGAGTTTTTAGTCAGAAAAAAAAAAAACAAAAAAAAAAAAAAAAAAAGGAAAAAGGAATTGTATTGATAAAAGCTCCCCGAAAGCGAGCAAAAGAAATAAATCCAACACCGGGCGTTCCCTTAGACGAAATACTCCATTTGTCCCTATTCCATCCATTTGTTGGGAAAATCAATTAAGCCCGGCTACCTTCAATTATTTACACAAACCCTCCGTCCCGGAGGCTTTAATTGGTTGTTCTCCGGTTTTCGACATCGTTATTAGAAATCCATAAAGCAGGGGAGGGACAGGAAATTAAGTTTAAAGGTACCTCCTTACGGCACAAGCGCTTCCTCTGC
>NW_020885059.1:35531-48695 GCF_003945725.1 Corapipo altera | reverse complement strand
CCATCCCAGAGCAACCTTCCTTCTTCCCATCCCACAGCAGCCTTCCTGCCTTCCCATCCCACAGCAACCTTCCTTCTTCCCATCCCAGAGAAACCTTCCTTCTTCCCATCCCACAGCAACATTCCTTCCTTCCTTCCCATCCCACAGCAACCTTCCTTCCTCCCCTGCCATCCCAGAGAAACCGTCCTTCCTTCCCATCCCACAGCAACCTTCCTTCTTCCCATCCCACAGCAACCTTCCTTCTTCCCATCCCAGAGCAGCCTTCCTTCCTTCCCATCCCAGAGCAGCCTTCCTTCCTTCCCATCCCGCCGGCGGGGAAGGAAAAGAGGGAGAAGGGCTGACGGTGCGAAAGGTGGAGCCGCGCGAGTAGAAGAGCGGTTTGGGCTGCTCTCGGTATTATTTTAACACCGGGTATGCGCTGGGAGAGGCCGGAGAGGGGTGTGTGTGTGTGTGTGTGTTATTCCCGAAGGTTTTCCCGGCCTTTGAGCCGAGCGGGATTTCTCCGCGGGGAGCTGGAGCTGCGACGGGGCCGCCTCCGATCCCCGAGTCCATCGCGCGGGTTCGTGGGTTGAGGCAAAGAGAAAATTAAAGAAGTGCCGGTAGTGCTGAAGAGTCGGATCAAGGATGGGAAAAGAACCGTCAGAATTCCCGGCGGAGACTCAGGCGGGTGGGAAAGGGGGACACGAGCGGCGCGGCTTTGCCCCCCCGTCTGTGTTTCAAAAGAGCTCGAGGTGGTTCAGAAGCCGCGGCGTGAAATTATCGCGGAAAAAAAAAAAATAGAGAAGGAGGAAGATGAGCGAGTGTGTCCGCCCGTCCACAGAGCCGGCCGGCGCTTTTCTACCCCCAGCTCTGCAGATGACGAGGATAAAATATCCTCGGGAAGCTACACGTGGGAAATTATCAAAGCCCGACACGACAGGAAAAACGCCGCCCTCTCCAGCCACCGCCAGCACTCACTTACCTGACCGCGCCTTTGCTCTCCGGCTTTTCTTTTCTTTTGTTTTTTAACCAAAAACTTCCCCTCGCCCTTAAAAACACCAGGGAGATAAAGAAATCCCAGCAGACCCCTCCTTTGCACAGGCATCCTTCCACCACTTGTTACAGCCCAGCAAAACCCTCTGCAGCTCCGCCTGATTTAATTCGATTTCTTAAAGAATTTTAGATTTCTTTTTTTTTTAGGTTTTTTTTTAAGCCCAGGGACTCTTTCTAGTTGAGCGTTAGTCTGGCTGGAGAGCGAGGGTGCTGCCAATTAATTTTTAACCAAAGGGCCATTGTGTTAGCAAAAGGGAAAAAAAAAAAAAAGGCGAAAAAGCCCCAAGCACCTTCCCTCCCCGTCTAGACCAAATCGCTGTTTTGACGGGGAACCGCAGCCTTTCCCCGCTCCTCCCCAATTCCTGCTCCTGTTCGCCGCCTTCTGCTGTAAAACGGGGGGGAGTGGAGCTTAATTTTTATTGATTCGTTTTACCCACCTTCGAATTCTCGGGGCTCTTTCAGCGCCTTTAGACCCGCCTAAAACAATCAAAAGCGGGGAGCCGTTCTCGGGCAGGTCCCCCCCGAGCCGCGGGGGGGGTTCCAGGGGGCTTCCAACCCCCTCCTTTTCCAGCCAGGCCCCCTCTTCTGTGCCATGGGGGGATGAGGGTGGGCAGGGCTCTTCTGGGGGTGACCCCGGCGGGGTGGGGGGAGGCGGCAGGACCCGCAGTCCCGGCTGCTGGCGGCTCATTTCCAGCCCCAAAAGAGGGGTGGGGGGCCCGACCCCTCTTCCCCCCCACTAGGGAGGGAGGGGAGGCGGCAGGGAGAGGGGTCGGTGCCGCCGGTGCGGGGGAAGGAGCGGGCTGGGGCTTGGCAAAGCCGCTATTTTGGGGGTAAAACGGGGGGGGGGGAGGTCTCTGCTATCGACTTATCTGTTGGAAAGCGCGTCTGCAGGCGAGTTCACCAATCCGGGCCGGGCGAGGCTGCTGAGACCGTCCCCCGGGGTCAGTTTTAATGGGAAACTTCACTGCGATGTATTTTTTGATATAAAACCTGCGGCTGCCGCCGCCCCTCCACGCCCGCTCTGCTCCCGGGAGGTTTTGCTCCCACCTCTCCTTCCAGGCTCCCCATTTTTGGCGAGGGGATTATTTTGGGAAAGCCCTTGGCAGAGGTGAAGCGAGGGCCCGTGGCCGTGCCAAGGACGTGAAAGACCATCCCCAAAAATAAAAAACGAGGAGGAGAAAGAGCCCTGCGCGGAGCTGATCGCCAAATTCCCCCACTCGAAGCCTCCTTGCGGTGCGGTTCGCCCGCCGGCTGCGCGCGGCTGCTGCAGAGGAGGGCAAATATTAAATTTTATATATTGAACATTAGATATTAAATGCGATTTTAGGGAAGGGAAGATGACCCGGCCTCCGGGATGGGTTTTCTTGCTGCGGCGCCGAGAACAACGGAGGGAAGAACCAGGGGATGACACCGAGTCTCCAAAAGGTTGGGGGACCCCAGGATGCCTCCCCCGGCCTCGCCTCGTCCTTCCCGGGGCCAAAACCGGAGCGAAGGTCCGAGGGAAACCCGCCCGGCACACGCGTGGGTCCGGCTGGGCTGCAGGGCTGGGGGGCAGCGGGCAGAGCAGCCCCTCCCGGCAGCGTCCCCCCCGTTCCCACTCATCCACCTCCGTTTTCCTACCCCTTCTCCCGCAGGAATTCAAGTTCTTGGTCGGTCGCTGTGTGGGGACCCTCCCCCCGGGCTCTGTTGGGGTCTCCCGAATTTTGGGGTTGCCTGGGGGCGAGTCCAGCACAGAGACAAGCCGGGATTCCCGGGAGGATGGAGGCAGGATTCCCGGGAGGATGGAGGCAGGATTCCCGGGAGGATGGAGGCAGGATTCCCGGGAGGATGGAGCCAGGATTCCCGGGAGGATGGAGCCAGGATTCCCGGGAGGATGGAGGCAGGATTCCCGGGAGGATGGAGGCAGGATTCCCGGGAGGATGGAGCCCGGCCCGCTCGCTCCCTCCTCAGAAAGGATTTATTCCCGGGATTAAAACCCCACCCGCATAGGACAATTTAATAATCGGCGGGAATTAATTCTGGCTCTGCCTTTAAGAAAAATGATGGTTTGTGGCACAGCCCTCTGTCATGGCAGAGAAGAAAAGAACCCAAACCCCGACAGCACTGGCGGGTTTCCGATGGCTCGATGCACCATTCCCAAAATGGCTCAGACGCAGAACATGGAGAAAAGGGGGAATCCGGTTCTTCCATAGAATCTATTTATGCAATTTTCCCAATTATAATGCACTTTCCCTCCTGGAAATGAACCTGGAAAGGAACTGGGTGTTGTAGGAAACCTACTAAAGCTTAGGGGGCAGAAGGTGCTTTGCGGTTGTTTCTGGTTCTGTATTCGCGACACATTCCTAAAAATATTAAAATACGCCAATTTAAGTAGCTAATAATGGACAATAATGGGGAAAAATAAGGGAAAATGTGGAGGAGTGGGATTTTAGAGGTTTCGGACAGCGTAAGGATATACCAAAACTTCACACAGAAAAAAAAGACCCCAAACCCAACCAAACCTCTGGTACAAAACAACCGGAGCGGGAGGAGAAGGGACACATTTCGGGGAGCCCTGAGCCCTTTTCCAGCCGCCTCCTGCCCCGACGCTCCCCCCGGGCCGGGACCGACCTGGGGCAGAGCGCAGGACCCGCTCCCGAGCCGCAGCCGTGACTGTGAAATTGGGGTGGTTTCCCCCGTTTTCATCTTTCTACCTCCCCTGTCCAATTCCAGCCGGTTCCCCTCTTGCTCTCACGACGGGCCTTTGCCGTCCTTAATTAAAAAAAAAATCCACCTTTCTCCTGCAGGGTCCGATCCTGCTCCGCGGTCCCTCGGGGGGACTTTTCCCTTCAGCCTCTTCTTCCCCCCGGGGACCGAAGTCCAGACGCGTTTTGCACATTGATCCCGCCGTTCAGACGGTCACCCTTGGACACTTCCAGCGAACCAGGGGGATAAAACCGGCCTGTTCCCGGGGGGAGCGGCCGTGGCGGTGCCCCCCGGCCGAAGG
Organism: Corapipo altera; assembly: GCF_003945725.1. Taxonomy (NCBI): domain Eukaryota; kingdom Metazoa; phylum Chordata; class Aves; order Passeriformes; family Pipridae; genus Corapipo; species Corapipo altera. The sequence goes on along the minus strand of NW_020885059.1, from coordinate 44,677 downwards.
ACCCGCCGCAGCCCCGACCCCGCTCCCGGCACTTGCTCCCTTCTCGTTGCCGTCTCCCCATCGCCGGGAGCCGTCGGGGAATTTGGGGAGGGGGAACAGGAAGGATAAATGGGAGCAGGACTCGCGAAGGAAAATCCAGGGCTGAGATTTCGGGGTGTTTAGGCCAAAAGGAGTGGTTTGGTCGGTGTTTGGGTGCTGGGTTATTTTTTTTTTTTTTAAAGCGAATATTTGTTGGGAAAGCGCCAAGGAAAAGGCGGCTGGAGCCCGCGGGCTGCGCTCCTCGCGGGGAAGAGGGCAGGGATCATCCCTCGGGAAGGACCCTCCCGAGGGTTTTCTTCTGGAAATACTCGAAGGATGCCAAATGGGCCTCGGCAGGGGGGGCTGGGGAGGGCTCGGGGCCTTATCCCCGCCCGGAGGAGACACCGACGGGACGGACCAAACACGGCCCATGAGGCGGGTGGGGCGAGGGCTCTGCTCCCTTTTCCCCCGGGGCCGAATCCCGATAATCGCTCCTCGAGTTGACTTCAGCCGGCGGCTCCATCCCCTCCCCATCCCGAATTTCTTCTCTTTCGGGTTTTCGCGTTGAAGCCCCGCGGTCACAACCTCGGGGCGGGGGGTACCGGGGGCGGGGGACACGAGGCGGATTTTTGCCACACGACGCAAATGACACGAGAAACGGCCCCAAACCGCTGCCTCCCCAAATTCGCTGCCGGCGGGTGCTGGAGGCCACCGGCCCCGGGCCGGGCATCCCGGTCTGCTCGGGGCACCCCCGGTTCTCAGAAAAACCTCCCTTGGAAAAGCCACTTTACATCTCCCGAGCCTGAAAACTGCCAGGTAACGAGTTTTTACGACCCGACTCCCAGGACAAATTTCATTTAATTCCGTAACTCCCCGTCCCTTTCCCTCCTGGTTGCCTTTCCCACCGAGAGACCCCTCCGGGTTTAGCACGAATTTAAACGTTCAAACCTTGCAGCTGATTCACGACCCGGCCTTAAACCGCAGGATTTTCAGACCGTCTGGAGTTGAACTCTGATTCCAGCCGGGGGCATTTTCGGCTCTTTAGAAGTCCTTGGAATTCCCGTGGCGGTGGCAGAGCCCCTCTGGTCTCCGCAGGAAGATGCTGAGGTTGGTTTGTCCCGAGGGTTTCCCGGCCTCAGGACATCCCAAAGGCCACTGTGCTCCCGTGTTGGCAGAAAAATCCCGATCCAATCCCAGCTCAGAGCAGCTGGAGAAGGGGAAAAGCAGCCCTGGAAATCCAGTCAGGGAAGAAGCAAAGCAAGAGCAAATCCATGGCTTAACTCCCCTTGGAAGTGGATGATGTGAGCTCTCCTCTCCCCCTCACCCACCTGGCCCTTGTCCAGGGACCTTCGGCTCTTGGGTTTATGGTTCTTCTCTGGGCAGTGTCAGCATTTCACACCCTGGATGACACAACCTCCCCTTCTCCGGTCCCTCGGAAGGTTTGGATCCCAGATAGAGCCAAAAAAATCCCACTTCTCCACCTCTGTGCTTGGGAAGTGGTGGGGGTCTGCTCCCTGTTCCCCATAAAGTAATAAAACAGAATGAAAAGGCCCCAAAATCCAAAGGGAAGTCACAGGAGCAAAACGAGACGGTGAATCCCAGAGGCAGAACTCGATGTGTCTCCAACAGAGCAAAAGCAAGTTGTGGCACCATCCTGAAACCATTTAGTTCCCATCCATGGGAGATGGGGGCCTTTTAAGGTCTCTTCTCCCCACCCCACCCCCCAGAGCCACTACCCCTCATATATTATTTTTACTAATGTGGTGGGATTTTTCTCTTTTTTTTTTTTTTTTTTTCCTTTCTCGGAGGAGGAGGGATTTGTGCAGCCAGATTGGAGGAATTTAGGGGGGGAGAGAGAGTGAGAGAGAGAAAGGGAGAGAGAGATCCCCCTGTTGACTGGAGAGATGTTGTTCTTGGGATTAGAGACGTCTGACCTTGAAGGTCGCAGGTCACGGTCTTGAATAAAGGAGCAGGAGTGCGAGGTTGGGATTGAAACTTGAGGTGTGTCTGCTGGAGATCACCAGGAAAAGTCTTCCAAACAAAGAGGAATGCCCTCGATGGGGGTGAGAAACAACGATTTCCCCAAGAATTATGGGCTCCTTCCGGCTGGCTGCATACCTGCAGACCCCCCAAAGGATGCTCGGGGGCTGAGGGAGGGGAGAAAGGAGGGCAGAAAGGAGGGGCAGGATGGCTGGAGCCAGGAGGCCCCATTATTTATTACTATTTGCATTCTGGGCAGGCCCAGAGGCCCCAGAGCCGGCAGGTTTATGAAGGAAAGGACAGAAAGAACATCCCAGCACTGGGGAAGCCTTGAGGTGGAGAGAAGGGAGAAAGGAGAGAAGGGAGAAAGGAGGAGAGAAGGGAGAAAGGAGAGAAGGGAGAAAGGAGGGGAGAAGGGAGAAAGGAGGAGAGAAGGGAGAAAGGAGGAGAGAAGGGAGAAAGGAAGAGAGAGGGGAGAAAGGAGGAGAGAAGGGAGAAAGGAGGAGAGAAGGGAGAAAGGAGAGGAGAAGGGAGAAAGGAGGAGAGAAGGGAGAAAGGAGAGGAGAAGGGAGAAAGGAGAGGAGAAGGGAGAAAGGAGAGGAGAAGGGAGAAAGGAGGCTGCCCAGAAGAGTCTTTGCAGCGTGGGAAGAGAGGAAGAGATTCCCCAAAGGGCAGGGAAAGAGAACAGAGGAAGAGCAGGAGGTTGGATCTCAAATCTGTGTCCAGCACAACCAGGAAAGTCTCCAGGAGATCCCCCGGAGCTCTGGGGGGGTCACTCCCAGCTCTGTGCCTTGGTTTCCCCCCAGGAACAGCAGCCAGAGGAGCAAAGAGCACCCCAAGCTTTGTTTTGGGGCAGACAGGGTAGAACAGCCCACAGAAATCTTATTTCTCTGCTGGGATCTCCATCCCAAAGAGGAAAATAAGGCATTCAGGGTTCAGAGACATCAGGTTGCACCCCAGGACCCCGCAGCTGAAGGTCTGTGCAAGTCTCCTGCAGGGTACCTGTGCCCAGGCTGTGCCCTGCTCTGCCCAGGGAGGGAGATGTGGGTGTTGGGAGCAGGATCAGGGCACAGTCCTGCTGCTGTTCCCTGCTGGAGGCTTCACATCCCACCCAAAGCAGGCAGCACCACACAGCACTGCAAACAGACCCCTCTGGCTGTCACATGGCATTAAATCCACCCTCAAAATGCACCCAGGGGTTGGAGATCCAGCACCTCCAACAGATCTGGGGGAAAACTCCACAACCAGGGTCTTGCTGAGATGCTTGAGCTCATCCTTAGGGCCTTTCCCTGCCCTTTTTCTGGCCTGGTGGTTGGGAAGGGACGGGACAGGGTTGGGATGAGAGCAGCCCCCTGCCCCGGGAGCGACCCTGAGCAACGCTAGAGGGAGCCCCGGGCTCGATTAATTAACGAGAGAGAATTAACCGAGTGGGAAACACATCGGAGCTGGGAGAGAGCGCGAGAATTCGCTTCCCTGAGCTGTCACTGGCATTTCAAGCTGCATTTATACATTAATAAAATAGGTACCACTAACCCAAAACACAGCCAAGGAAAAGGCTTTTGTGTTTCTGTGATCTGATTTGGGGTAATTTGGGGCTCCAATTGATTTAAACGGCTTGTCAGACCCACTTTCCCTTCACCTACGTATTTATTCTGTGCTTCGAAGCCATTGTAGGGAAGCAAAAAGCATCAATCTGTCTCCAAAATGCCTCCTTTTTTTTTTTATACCAGCACTGATTTTTGAAGTGCCTCCGGAGGGAGGGGAAATGTAAGGAATAAATGTTGAGGAGTTTTATGTTTTCCAGCCATAAACTCAGGGAGACCAGAGGGTCTGGGAAGGACCCCGGGCTCTGCTCCAGAGCCTGCAAATGCAGCGGGATCACAGCCAAGGGGTCACGGGTGAGGGGCTCAGGGGCCCTTGGGTGCAGCCTGAGCAGCCACAGGAGGATCCCCGGGGGTTTGGGGTGCAGCCTGAGCAGCCATAGAAGGATCCCTGAGGGTTTGGGGTGCAACCTGAGCAGCCACAGGAGGATCCCCGGGGGTTTGGGGTACAACCTGAGCAGCCACAGGAGGATCCCCGGGGGTTTTGGGTGCAACCTGAGCAGCCACAGGAGGATCCCCGGGGGTTTTGGGTGCAGCCTGAGCAGCCATAGAAGGATCCCCGGGGTTTTGGGGTCCCTGTAGGGTGTTGTCTGCACGGAGAAGAGTCTGCAGGTCCCTCCTGAGCCCCAGGCTCAGCTTCCCCCTCCCCTTTGCTGCAGGACCAAACCCTCCTGAAAGCAACGAGGGACTTTCAGGGGTCGTGGAAGACTTAAAGAGAGATTTTTTTTGTGAGGGGGGAAAAGGGAAAGAAGCCCCCAGGTGGGTCCCCCTGGCGTGGTGGAAGGGCTGGAGCTCTGTGGGGGGTGAGTTCAGACCTGAGTGGGAGCAAAACTGAACCAAAAGGGATCTTGGAAGAAATGAGATCATAAAAGCTGCTGTTGGGTTTATTTATTGTCATTTTAATGTTATTAGCATCCCATTCAGTGGCTCTTTGGAGAATAAAACACCGATATTGTGCATTTATCTTGACAGAAATCAACCAACCTTAATAAAAACGAATTGCTCGATAAGGAAAACAGGGGAATCAAAGCTTTTGGAAGTTTTATATTGTCTATTTAATTAATCTGTCTGATATTTTTTAAGCCAGTGAGGGGGGGGAGGGAAGCTGGAAAGCGGAGGAGATGTTGGGAAGGGTTTGCTGTGTGTCACGGCCTAGGTGTAAATAATGCTCTTGTTAATTTAAAACCAAGCTCGTCTTTATGACTTCGCTGCACTCCCATTAGCTCTGCCTTTACACAGTGTCATGGGTGCAAATAGATTGGGCTGAAAACTTCCCCCAGAGCCGCTTTAAAGTGACTCCTAATCTTTCCCTTTAGTGGCGTTAATTCAGCTTCACAAGAGCGCTTGAAGGACCATTAGGCAGAGAAATGGACCTTCTCCCCTGCTGGTGCCCTTATCCAAATAGCAACGCTAAAAAAAAACACCCCCCCCAACCCTGTTTCCTATCAGACCGAGTCTCTGGGGCTCAGGGGAGCAGCTGAAGGAGTCGTGGGCTTCGTTTTTACGAGACTTAAATACATAAAGGATTTATGCTTTGCCTTCCCGTGTCGCTGCCCTGCGGAGCTCTCCCGGCACCCTGGGAATGTCCAGGGGCAGCAGTTGCTGGAAATGGGCACAGGGACAGAGCTGGGGACACGGGAAGGGAGAGGAAAGAGCAGCAGAATCACAGAATCACAGAATGGTTTGGGTTGGAAAAGACCTCCAAGATCACTGAGTCCAACCTCTGACCCATCCCCACCTTGTCAACCAGCCCAGAGCACCAAGTGCCACGTCCAGATATTCCTTGGGCACCTCCAGGGATCAGAGAACCAGAGAATCAGAGAATCAGAGAATCAGCCGGGTTGGAAGGGACCTCTGAGATCACCAAGCCCAACCCTTGGTCCAACCCCACTGTGGTTCCCAGCCCATGGCACTGATGCCACATCCAGTCCCGTCTTAAAAACCTCCAGGGATGGAGAATCCACCCCTTCCCTGGGCAGCCCATTCCAAGGGCTGAGCACCCTCTCTGCAAAGAAATTCTTTCTAATATCCAACCTAAACCTCCCCTGGTACAGCTTCAGACCGAGCCCTCTTGTCTTGCTGATGGTTGCCTGGGAAAAGAGACCAACCCCCCCTGGCTCCCCCCTCCTGTCAGGGAGTTGCAGAGAGTGAGGAGGTCTCCCCTGAGCCTCCTCTTCTCCAGGCTGAGCCCCCCCAGCTCCCTCAGCCTCTCCTCACAGCACTTGTGCTCCAGTCCCTTCCCCAGCCTCGTTGCTCTCCTCTGGACCTGCTCCAGCCCCTCAATGTCCTTCCTGAGCTGAGGGCCCAGAACTGGACCCAGCACTCCAGGGGTGGCCTCACCAGTGCTGAGTCCAGGGCAAGAATCACTTCCTTGGACCTGTTGGCCACATGTTCCTGAGCCAGGCCAGGATCCATTGGCCTTCTTGGCCACCTGGGCACACTCTGGTTCATGTTCAGCTTCTTGTCAATCCAAACTCCCAGGTCCCTTCCTGCCTGGATGGACGTGACCCAGGATGGCTGGAACTGGAACATGTCTGGCCCTTAGCAAGGAACCAACACCAGGAATGCTGTGAGTCCCAGGAGCTGCCAGGTGGAACAAGGTTTGCCAGCCTGGAGCATCATCCAAATCCACTTCCAACCTTGGAGCATCATCCAAACCCATTCCCAACCCCAATTCCAGCTTCCAGTGTGGCCCAGGAGCAGACATCCAGGGAGAAGGTGGCATGCACAGAGTGCACCTTTGCTGGGGATGATGTCTCAGCAGGGTAAAAACCTTCCTGGTCTGGTCTGTGGTGACTGACAGACAAACTGGGTGCACCCCTCAGTGATCTGCCTTTCCAGATCCCTTTCCAACTCTCATCCACAATCCTGGCTCCTCAGTCCCCCAGCAGCAGCGAGTTCTGCTGTATTTGGGGAGGAACCACTTGCCCGTGCTCTGAAACAGGGTGAATATTTCCCTGGACCCTCCCCTTCACCTCCCGGGCTGGGACAGAGCTCTCCCACCCTCCATCCCCACCCTCCCTCTGTCCCTGGCAGCTCAGACGGGCTCATCACCCCAATTTTTGGATGGAGAAAATCTTCTATTTTGACCCAGGAGAGCCGAACTGTCCCCGGGCTCTGGCAGGTGGAGGGATCAGACCCCAGCCCGAGAGGAGGGACTGCGAGGTCGCGGGATGTGACTTTTCTCCCGTCCTCCAGGAGAGGGCAATGCCCGGCTGGAGCTGGAGCTGGAGCTGGAGCTGAGCCGGGAATCTCTGCTCACACCGAGATGCTCGGGAGGGTTTTCCCCTCTCACTGCTCCTTCCAGGCAAAAGCTCAAATTACCGCGATGGAGGAAGGCTGTAAAATGGAAAACGCAGATGGGGGAACTTATGGGGAGGGCGAGTTTGGGGCAGCCAGTGTCTCTTTACAAGGTGACATTCATCAAACTGGCTCCAAGAAAGGGAAAAAATCAGAGTTAAAAATAAACCAGAGTTTCTTTTGAATCAGTCAGATCTTCATGCTGGGTGATCCAATCCCAAACACATCTCACCATTTATTTTCATCAGGTTTTTGTTGAATTTATCTTCTTTAATCTTTTCTTTTTAAACCCCAGACAGAGGATTCAGTTGTATGCTGGGTAAAACCAGTAGGGTGAAACTCTACAGGTCTCTCTCTCTCTCAGCCTCCTCCAAATACTCGATTTTCAGCACACAATTTATTTATGCAATACACTCCCACACCAGCAAACAGACTCTGCCCTGAGCAGGCAGAGCAAAACCCTGGCAGAAGTTAAATTCCAAGTTTAATTCTGTACCACTGGGTAACAAATCAGCCTCTCCTCTGCCTCGGCCTCCCCATCTGCAAAATCAGGCTCCCAAAACTGTAACATTTTGCAAGATGCCCCGTTGCAGAAGGCAGGAATTAAACCTAATTTTTTTCAGATGTCCTCTTCCCTAAGAGGGTGGTGAAGATCCAAGCAACACGTTTTATTGGCCGTGTGAGAGGTGTCCCGGGTGCGCCAGGGAAGCACTTGGAGGTGTCCAGGAGCTGGCAGGAGGGGAAGGTGGGCAGAGGAAAGGGGGTCAAAATGCTCCTGAGTAAAGGCACAACCCTCTGGAGGAGGGCAGCTCATCACCTCCGTGATTTCCTAACTGATTCCAGGGAGAAACTTTGGAAAATGTGCAGATATTGGAAGGGAAGTGGATCCCACCAGGCCACTTCATCCCGGGGAGGGTGAGTGGCTCAGCGAGGGAATATCTGGAAAATAAATGAACAAAACCTTGTTACAACAGCCCTTGGACCATCCTGTCTCTCACTGTTAACTACAGGGGAAAAGAAAAATAAAAAAAATCAGGAATGAGGAATAAAACCACTCAGGCCTGGGAGAAGTGGAATGTGGAGCTTTTTGGCACAGGCTGAGCAGGAGAAGCTTCCAGAAGAAACAACATGAGTGAGAGGATTATTACGAAAGGCCAGAGTGTCAAATCTGTGCTGGGAGTTAAAAGGAGCCCATAAAATCCACTCGGCAGAAATGGAGCCAGAGCAAGGTCTGGAGTTAACTCCTTAAAGTCTCCGAGCCAGTGATAACCATCAGCAGGGACTTTCCTTCTGCGAGGTGCAGAGTCCGGGCAAAGTCCCGTCTCAGCCATCACCCAGAAAGCTGTAAAGAGGAAAAAAGCAGATCGAGCAGGTTGATGGGTGTTTTATGCAATGCAATAAATCCAATGTCCAGAGTAGCTTTCTAATTTAAGCTTCCCTTTCACAGCCGTATATAACAATTCTTTAAAAAATAAAAGAGAACCGTAACGATATAACCCGGTCATATTATAACAATACGATCCATATGCACCTAATTTTACCATTATTATCAATAAAAATTATTGCCCTGCCATAGCTGCGTGAGGCCAAATCCTACGGGGGACTCGCAAACTGATTGCAAAGCAGGAAAAAAAAAGAAATTCCAGTGGTTTTTCATTTTTCCCCCCGTTCAGACCCTTCACAAACCTGAGCAGTGAATCCCAGCAATTTCTCTTTTTCTGTATAAATGCAATGAGACCTTGCAGATGTTTAAATACTTACGTTTCTGAAGAAATAAAGTCTAGAGATAAATTTCAGAGCGCTGCCTAAATAATAGGTGAAAGTGGGGGCGAGACTGGGGTGTGTTGGGGTTTCTAATTTCCTGGTGGACAGGACAGGGAACAGCGGGTTTAGTTCACAGCTGAGATTTATGTTACACATTTTCAGTGATTTCTGTATTTGCGAGGGACAAAAAGGACGGATTTGGAGGCCGAGGGCGGCGGGAGATCCCCGATGCTGGGTGGGAACGAGGTAAAACTGAGATCGTGCGACAAACCGAGCCTGGGACTCCGACCTTCCTTCTTCCAGCCCCGCTTCCCTCGCAGGACGCATTTATTGACCTCTGATCCCGGGAGCAGCTGAGCAGCAGATCCCGGACCAGCCCCAGCCCGTCCTCACTTCCCCTTGGGATCCCGAGCCTGCTCTCCAAAGGTGCGGGATGAAACCCGCCGGGAGGGAGCGGGAGGCAGGACCGGCCCCGGGAATTCT
>NW_020885059.1:29585-35521 GCF_003945725.1 Corapipo altera | reverse complement strand
TTGGCTCCTCCACAACCCCGGGAACGAGCAGAGCCCGGGAGGGGATGAAATGTCCACTCGAGAGAGGACGTGGCCAACACCTCCGGAGGATTTTGGGGGCTCCCCTCAGACGGCAGCTGCCCAGCCAGGAGAAACCGCTCCGGTTTAACACACACCAGAACAAATATCGCGTCTCCGGCTCGGAGGGGCAGAGCTTGAGGGGAAACTCAAACCGAGATGCTTTGAAAAGACAGAAACGAGCGTAACGCGGAAGCGAAGGCAAACTAATGAAAGTCAGAATGAATTTACGAGGCACCTTAATGAAACGTGGGCACGCAGAGGATGAATCCGCGATGTTTAAGCTTTCAAGTCGGCAGATAGCGTGGAACTCACATGATTGGAAAGGCAATAAATTTCCCAGCAAATGGACAGGATCATATTTGCACAGAGCAAACCTTTGCCCAAAGCCAGCGCGTGTGGTTGGTGACGGAGTCAGTCGGGCCATTTAACGCCAGTTGCACAACTGAGTCGTTCAAAGGCTTGTACTCTGTTCTGTCAAAGGTTGCACCCCTTAAACGGGAACATTTATGGATTCAGCTCGAGCAGCTTTGCTCTGCCCGACAGATGGGTCTCGTTCCTTTGAGGAGAAAGATCACAGGGAGAACGATAAGCAAGTCATGTCCCGCTCCATGCCCGTAGTGACAGAACACAGACAATAAATGTTACTTTTTCCTTAATTACCCCGAAAACGCTCCGGGGACGCTCAGGCTGGCGGGACGTGGCGCTGCTCCTCCCGGTGCTCCTGCAGCAACATCCCTGCCCAGGATCGGGGCAGAACCGCCCCCGTCCCAAGGCAGAGCCCACCCCGGGGGCAGCAGGGACCGGCAGCCCGGGGGTCCCACCCCAGAGGGCTCCGGGCTCGGTGGGATCCTCCCGGGATTGAACCCCGGGCAGCAGCACCGCGGAGAGCTCCGCACCCCCCGGCTCGGGCAGGGGAACCCCCGGGCCTCGACCTGGCTCCACACATCGTAATTTTATATCTATATTTGTATATATATTTATATATATAAGAATCATTCCGTCTGGGCGTTGACATCCCCACATTTTCTGACTGAGCCGGACGACAGTAAAGCTCCTCCAAATCCCACCTTGGATTCTGCTTTCCCACGAGCTTTAGGGCTTCTAGTTTTCCAGATCAACCCCCCGAAACGAGCCCGCAGTGAGGGGCTGACTGTCCCCTCCTTGTGACAGGCAGCAAAGGCTAAGGATGGGTGTGAGGAGCAAGAGTTGCGATGGTTGTGAATCCTCATCAGTCCTGTGTCCCACCGCGCTCTCCTGAAGCAACGCAGACGTTACATAAGAGCAGTTTTTTTGGCTGGTACTTTGCTTTTCTCCCTCGCCCCTGCAGCTGCGTGAAGTCCCCGCGAAGCACAAATTAAATTTCAGGAGTAAAGAATTGGACCAGCTCGAATTACAAACGCAAAATAAAGCGAATAATAATAATAATAACAAGTATTTAAGTACCATCAGCAATATTTAATGCGAAGGGATGGAAGGAATAACTTATCCGGCAGAGGAGGGGGAAATCAGGAAGATAAGGAGTAAAATAAAGGTAGCAGAGTGCTGTGATGTATTTGTGCTTTCTGCAAGTTCATCAGGTGCGTCTGCAAATGTGCAGGAGGGGATTATTGCCTGGGAAGACCCCGCGTGTGCGGCACAAGCGGCTCCGCTCCCCTCTGCCGCCTTTAAAATACATTTTCTTGCGGCCAAGCTCTGAAAAATCGCGGGTGCCTTTGTTCGCCAGCCAAACAGATGGAAAATTACCGAATAAGCAGCGGCTCTGTGCAAGGAACAAAGTCGGGTTCGGGTTTATTTTGTTTTCCGTTGCACAACTCTAATCACGAATCTCTGCAGAACAGAAATCGAGGAGGACGCAAAGCGGAGCGAGGAGAATTCAGCTCCTCTTTCCCTTCCCCTCAGCGCCGGCCAAAGGGAGCCTTTCTTCGCTTTTCCACGAGAAATTTGGGGCTGCGGGATCTTCCTTATCTTCGCTTATAACTTTATGTCATTATTTAACTGCTTCGCTCTCCTCTTCTTCGGTCAGGCAGCGGACAAAGAAAAGCCCCACGCTCACGCAGGGAACCCGGTGCGGATAATTTCATTTACCCGGCGGGAAGTGTAGCTGCGAATAGAGACAAACAGTAATTCGCAGCCTAAAAAACTCGGTGAGAGATTTATTTCGGGTTCGGGGAGAGCAACGGCGGCTGTGGATGGGGATTAGTGCAAATTTTCGACAGGGAAATGGTCGATACGAGCGCGAGTGTTTTTACAGCGATGCTTTCGAGGTTGAAATCTGCGTTTTGTGCAGTCGTTCCTCCCAGCAGAACGTTACACAGCGCCCATATTATTGTTTAAATGCCTCCTTATTATTCGCTGTGTGTTCGCGTAAAAAAAAAAAAAAAAAAGAAAAAGAAAACAACAAAAATCGAGAGGTTTTTGCAGAGCTTTTGCAAACGTGCGGTGGCAGGAGGGTCACGCCGATTTTAAGGGTTTCCTCTTCAAAATGGGATATAAGGCTTTAGGTTGTGGGGTTTTGGGATGGGGTTAAATATTGGAGAGTTGTCGTTGTCCAAAATAAATTAAAATCTGCATTATCCGCCAGTTTCAATGATGTAAAAAAAGGGATTGGGTTTTTCCCGCTGCCTTTATTAGTTTCTTTTCTTTGGCAAAAAAAAAAATAAAATTGAGTAGTTTTCGTGCTTCTAAAGGTCCACAAGCACAACTCCAGGGTTTTTCGGGGGTGGGAACAGGCTCGGTCCGACCCTCCCGGCTGCCGGGTGACCCCCACGCTGCCTCCGCCGCCTCAGACTCGTCCTTGAGGCAAGAAAACTGCCCGTGGCACCGCCGGGGCTGCCCCCCAAGACCTTCCCGGTCCTTTCTGTCCGGGGAAGCCCCTCAGCCTCTTCCCGGGAGCTTTGTTCGGGATGGTTTTCCCTGCAGGCGGTGGGTGCGGAGCCTGGACGGGGGTCCCGCTCCCTCAGACCCCTCGGCTGGAGAAGACACCCAGAGCCGGGATTTCCCGGGATTACGCAGGATTTATTTAATTTATGAACCAACCATCCCCAATCCTTTTCCCTCTCTCCGTCTCCTTGCACGGAAAAGGGTTTTTCTCCCCTTTTTTTTTCCTCTCCGGGGCCGCGGGAGGGGGAGGGAGGGCTGGGGATTTACGACCCGTCCCGTTGGAAGCCGAAGCCCCGGTGGCTTTTCCCGGAGGGGGACTCGAGGCGACAAAGTCTGAGAATGTCACTTAGGAAGAGTTTGTCGCCTCATAAATTAAATAAAAAAAGAAAAAAAAAAAAAAGCCCCTAGTCTTGTTCTTGCGGCGATAAATTTCCCCTCTGGCACGGAGCAAATTGAACCGCGGCGGGGGGGAAACGGGGTGGGGGGCCCGGCCGGGAAGGGGGCTCGTTTGCAGCCCCTCGGTTCTCGGCAGCTTCATCCTTGGGGGTCAAACCCAGCTCCCCACCGGACCACCCCCTGCTCGGTGAGGAGGTGCCCTGAGCTGGTTTTAGGGGGATCAGGGATCCTGATTTATACCCAGAGCGTTGTGGGGTGGAATTACACTTTCCCAGAGGGGAAAAGGGCCCCCATCCAGAGCATGAGGACATTTGGGGTGGGCTCGGGTGGACTCAGCCCCCCCAAAATCATACCGGGGTTCCATCGTGTAGAAGAACCAGGAGGATTTTCTCTTGAGGGGTTCAAGGGGGAAGTGAGCAACGAGGGGGAGAAATGCTTTGGGAGAAGGGGAGAGAGCAGAGAAACCCTCAGAGGATTTTTGTGCCTGACTTCTTGTCCTGCTCACAATTGATATTTGCAGAAAAAAAAAAAAAAAAGTGGAAAAAATAAAAACAGGTAGAGAAAGAAAAATAAGAAGGAACAGTGGTAATTCCCACTGATTGGGGTGAATTTTTAAGATCAAACAGGGAGACAGAAGAAAAAAAACCACAAATAAACCCCACCAAAAACAATCAATCTGGTTGAACAGAGAACCCAATTCCTAATTAATTTCTCCTCCTTCCCCTGCAGGTCTGTTCTGGGAGGTGGCCAGAGCAGAGGAGATGTGGAGCCCCACAGAGCCGAAGTTGGGGATGTCAGACCTGTGCCCACCAGCTCTGCCCCCTCAGCACTGGTGATGCCAGGGCTGCAGGGGGCAAAACCATGGCCACCCCTGCCCTAATTCCCACGGCAGAGGTGGGAATAAAGGGTTTTTCTCAGAGCCTGTGTCTGTAACCCCACTTGGGGGATCAGTCCTGTCCTGTAGGGTTTTGTAGAGTTCTGAGGTTGCTGCTCGGGCACTGCTGCCCCTGCCCTGCATCATCCCTGTGAGCCAGGAACAGCCACTCCCAGGTCACCCTTTTCCTCTGGAAGTTTGGGACAGCTGGATTTGGGGGGCTGGTTGAAGGGAGCAGCTAAAGGGGGGTTGGATTTTGGGACAGAACAGCCCCCTGAGGTGGACATGCCTCGGGGATCTCAGTGGCCTGGGCCCTGCTGGGGCCATTCCTGGTGCTCCAGGCAATTCCTGCTGTTCCCAAAGCATCTCTGCAGCCTTTCCCTGAGCCCTGCCCTCCTCCAGGCTGGGTGACCCCACAGCTTTGCCCTGTTTCACGTTGCTTCGTGCCTGGTGTTGGCAAACAAGGCAGATTCTTGGATTCCAGGCCGATTTAGGAGGATTTCTTTGCCATTTAGGCTATAAATGACTTTGGCCCTTACACAGCAAAGTTCCACAGAGATCCCTGCGCAGTTTACAGGGGTTGGGAGAGGTGGAAATAAAATCAGAGGTGATGGTAAAGCCAGAAGTTCTACTCAGACCTCTCAAGTCCCAGGGTAGTACCCAACCACCAGGCTCTTGGGTCTTCTGAAATACATTAATTCCTTTACAGCAGAAGCCATAAACCAAATGCAAACCAAATCTTGGGATTTTTGTTTAAAGTGCTCGGTCTCGGGTTTTGAATTCCTGCTGGGAGCAGAGACGAGCCAACATTTATTTTAGTCTTGGAGAAATCCAAGTCCTGAATGTTCCCCTTTTCTTCTGAAGCTTGGGTGGGGAAGAGGAAGAACTCGATTCTGGGAATTATTTTCATAAAGAATAGCTACAGCCACACTCAAAACCTCAAATTATTTTATTGATGGGATTTCCTAATTCGGTATTTTACCTCTTCACGGAACATTAAGATGTGGAGCACAGGCAAAGGTGATGGCAACAGCGGGACATGGCAGATTCCAAAGCTTTCAGTGCCTTTCCAGTTCTGCTCCACACATATTCCATTGTTCCATGTGCCTGTGCACAGCCCTAGGTTTAGTGGAATGTGCCTGAATGATGGTTGAGCACAGATGTAGGAAAGGACTGCCAAAAGCACTCCAAGAAAGGACATGGGACTGGCAATAAATGGAGCTGCAGCAGCAGGAACGGAGGCTCCGAGCCCTGGAATCTCATTCCAGATTTCACATCCTCTGCGGACTGGTGGTGATGGGGGACTTGGGAGAGGGACAGGAAACCGGGGGGCTGCTGTCCCAGTCAGCTCGGGGTTGGGTTCAGCAACACAAACAGAGCCAGTGGGAAGTGAGAAGTGATGAACCTGAAGGTGGTTCAGAGGTTTGTGTTGGAAAACACTGATTTATGGTGCTGGGGGCTTGGCTGGGGGCACAGAGAGCTCTGGGCACAGAGAGCTCCAGGTACAGAGAGCTCTGGGCACAGAGAGCTTCAGGTACAGAGAGCTCTGGGTACAGAGAGCTCCAGGTACAGAGAGCTCTGGGTACAGAGAGCTCCAGGTACAGAGAGCTCTGGGCACAGAGAGCTCCAGGCACAGAGAGCTCCAGGTACAGAGAGCTCTGGGCACAGAGAGCTCCAGGCACAGAGAGCTCCAGGTACAGAGAGCTCTGGGCACAGAGAGCTCCAG
>NW_020885059.1:23403-29485 GCF_003945725.1 Corapipo altera | reverse complement strand
GGTACAGAGAGCTCTGGGCACAGAGAGCTCCAGGTACAGAGAGCTCCAGGTACAGAGAGCTCCAGGTACAGAGAGCTCTGGGCACAGAGAGCTCCAGGTACAGAGAGCTCCGGGCACAGAGAGCTCTGGGCACAGAGAGCTCTGGGTACAGAGAGCTCCAGACACAGAGAGCTCCAGGTACAGAGAGCTCCAGGTACAGAGAGCTCCGGGCAGATGGGGTGGGAGAGCTGAGATTCCCAGGAATCCACAGCTCAGCCAAACTCAGCCTGGAGAGGTGAAGCAGAACCAGCACAGCCATGAGGTGAAGTGCTCTCACTCTTCACCATCAGCTGCCCACACTGAGGGCAGGGAGAAGGGTTTGTTATTCCTGACTCTCCCCTTCCTCTCAGGGCTGGGGCCGTGCAGGGCTCTGGGAATGAGCTTTGTCCCTTTTTTCATCCCCACTGTGGAGGAAAAGCCCGTTTGGTGATGAGAACAAAGTGATGAGGTTGAGACCAGAATCTCTCTGACTGCCAGTTAAAACCAATCTCTGATTTCCCTGAGGTTCCTCCAAAGGCCCCAGCTGAGATTCCCAGCCCTGGGGGCCAGAGGAGATGCCAGAGGAGTTGCCAGAGGAGCTGAGGGCACCAGCCTGCCCAGCTCCAACCCTGCCCAGCCCATCTGGGGGGCAAGAGGAGAGTCTGATCCTCCCCTCTGTGCCACGGGCTGTGCAGGGAGCCCACAAACACCCCCCGCCCTGCAGGGCCTGCCCAGACTGCAGACAGAGCCAGGAGGGGCCATAAAGCTTAAGGTGTGTGATTTTTATGCAAACATTTATTTAGATGCCGGTTCTTTGGTCTGTTCCAGACTCTGAACCTGGGGCACGTTTGCCGTGAGCAAACCTTTCCTTGAAAACCCTCCTCAATCCCGGGGCGCTCAGGGCTGAGGGAGGGAGCTCAGGAGTAACAGGAATAGAAAACCGAGGGGTTTTATCAGGCAGGGCAGCGTCCATTAACCAGGAGCTCCCATAAAAGCACCACTGACCTTCCTTTGCTCCTGCAAATCTTGTCTGAGGAGCTGTGACACCTCAGGGCTCCTTTCCCAGTTTACACAAAAGCACTTTTTCTTTTAATGTTGGCGGGGAGGAGGGTCCGAGGGCTGGGCAGGGAAGGTCCCAGGGCTGGGAAAAGAAAGACCCAGGGCTGGGCAAGGAAAGAACACACAAGGGAGAAAACACACTGCTGGGAAGAGCTGGAAAAATTAGTTCTGTTGGTTCTGCAAAAATGAAGAATAAATACCTACTTATATATATATACACATATATATATACACATGTGTACATATTCTTCAAGAATCAATGCCTACATATACCTAAATGCACTGAAGAATCTGAAAAAATATCTCCTCTGGTGCCTGAATTCTGGGAGGGAAAAGCAGGAGCAAAGTCATTGTGTGGGACCATCTCTATAAGGGTGTCTTCTCAGAAAAATTACCTGAGCTCCAGGAAAGGCTGATGCATTTAAAAATCACAATATCCAGAAGTGTTTTCGACAAATACAGAGATGTGAAAAGCTGTTTGAGAATCCTGGGGGAGAGGGATGGTCCTTGCAAAAAGGGGGAGCCTTCAAATGGCAGGAAACTCCCCCCAACCTGCCGTGTCATTCAGCAGAGGAATTTTAACAAGAAGCACCTGCCTGTCTCCTCGAGCTCAGCTCTGGCCTTTATGGCTTTACACACATTGTTAAATTTAATCAAGCACATCAGTTTACATATTGTTTCTAATGATTAAACTCTCCATGGCTGTTTTTTACATAGAGCTGGAGGTGGGGAGGGGGGTTCAAAACCTTCCCAAATTATCAAACCTGCGGGTTCCGGATCAGAGACTTGGACGTTCTCAGCATCCGAGAGTCCAGGCAGACTCTTGAGGAATATCAGAGGGGAGGAATGATGAGGTGGGGAAGATATTTGATTTAACAGCTGATCTGTGCTTCTACAGGAGCAGAAGAATGGACCCGGATGGTTCCCTGGGCAGCCCAGCTCCGGCTCTGGAGCTGCTGCAAGACCTGCAGGACGTGTTTGCCACCCCCTGCTTCAAATCCAGAGGGGAGGGAATATTTGGGACTAACCAATATTCACCAGGGTTAAAAAAAACGAGCACCCAGAAAACGGGAGGGAATGAGTGTTGGAGGAAGGAGGGGAAGGAAGGAAGGACACGGGCAGGGCTCGGAAATTCCCAGCAGGAAGCGGAGCCGTGGGCCCTGCAGCTCTGCTGGACTCGCTGTCAGGGCTCTGCACGGAGCTGGCTCGTGTGTGGCAGGTCCCAGCACATCCCAAACACATCTCCATGGATTCAATCCACTCCTATTTTCCTCAGTTCCGCATTTCCGGCCATCCAAAAACCACAACAGAATTCCTCTTTCTTCCACCCAGGCAGAATTTCCTGGAGCTGTGAATTCCCACTTCTTTCCCAACTGTCTGGCCCAGCCTGGAGTTCACAGGCCCCCTGGGAGCGTTTTTGGGGGCACATCTGAAGGAACACGAGAGCACAGGATGGCTCAGCTCCTGCAGCCCACAGAGCTCGGCCCCAGCTCAGAGACTTCGGCTGGAAAGGCTGGAGTGGGACAGACTGGGAGGAGAGGGAGGGAAATTTAGGGAAGAGGGAATCTCAGATGGAGAGGAGAGGCAGAGAAATTCAGGGAATTGGGAATCTCAGATGGGGAGGAGAGGTAGGGAAATCCATGGAAGAGGGAATCTCAGAGGCAACAGCTCCATCCCCAGCTCCAGATGGGGAGGAGAGGCAGGGAAATTCAGGGAAGAAGGAATCTCAGATGGGGAGGAGAGGGAGGGAAATCCAGGGAAGAGGGAATCTCAGATGGGGAGGAGAGGGAGGGAAATCCATGGAAGAGGGAATCTCGGAGGCAACAGCTCCATGCCCAGCTCCAGCAGCAGGCTGGAGGGATGTGGAGGGATGAGTAGAAGCCACAATAAAGGGATATAAAATGATGGCCCCCATTGTGGGAAGGTGCTGCTTCATCCCTCAAAAATGTCCATGAAAGGAGGGTCCCTCTGCACCCAACCCAGGGAGATGGTTTGAGCTTTAGTGGAGGAGAGCTCTGCGCGATTTTCCCGATGCATTTTAGGGGAATTGCTATTGATTTAGGTCAGAGTGAGCCTGGGAAGTGAAGAGGGAGGTGGGTCGAGGTGCTGAGCTCGGGTACGGGAGGGAAGGAAAGGGTCACCCTCATCCTCAGGGCTGGGTGTGCCCAGAAGGGCCAAACGTGTTGCACCTCGGCACAGCCCTGGCTTTTGAGGGAATCTTTGGAATCCCAGAGAGTCATGGAATGGTTTGGGTTGGAAAGAACCTCAAAGATCACCCGGTTCCACCCCCAGGGACACCTTCCACTATCCCAGGGACACTCCCAGGGATGGGGCAGCCACAGCTCCTCTGGGAAATCCATCCCAACCCCTCACCGCCCTCACGGGGAAGAATTGGGATCTTCTGCCCTGGAAAAAGCTGGAAGTTGTCATTCCTGGAGCTCCCAAGGCTGACTGAGCCCCCCCATGCAGGACAAACGTCATTTAACCCAATTCAGTCACATTCCACATCCAGGCTCTCTTGTCTCACCTCTTAAACTGCTCCAACCCAAAATACACGAGAAAGGAATAAGTTGTTGTTTGTTTATTTACTAGGAAAGGAAATCTTCCTGATAACCTTTATAAAAGGTGTGTTCCTGGCTTTGTGTGTGGATTTGGATGTGGATGGGTGTGCAGGCGCCCTGCTAAAAGAAAAGGGAATTTCCTTTATATATCACTTTGTTAATTTGGGATGGGGGAGGCGAGAGGAAGGCACGCAGCTAATTGAATATTTAATATTTAATTTTTTTTTTTTCCCCAGGAAGAGATTTCTTCCAACTGACCTTTTCCTGATGGGATTCACGAATCCAGAAATATTTTTCTCTGCCTCCTCTGCTGCCCTTCAGGTGACAATGACCATCCCAGCGACCTCAGCCATTTATACCCACAGATATCGTGACTGTGGTGGCTTCATGTGGAGCTGGAGGACAACCTTGGGAACTCCAAATCCCACAAGGTCCTGGAAGCTGCCTGGTTTTAGGCAAGGGAAGACAAGCACCACTTGGATTTTCTCACCCTTTTCCGTGCTAAAAACCCCATAATCTCATAATAACCAATGCACTGATTTCCACATATTTTTTTTTCAGTAGGTAATCCCATTCCTGTGGCTGTAGAGAGACTTTATTCATTAAAAACAAGGAGGCAAAATAGTGATTAATAATAATAAAAAAATTTAACCTTGGGTGTTTAGCGAGAAAAAAACAACAAACCAACAAAAAAACCTAATAGGCACTGCAAAAATTCTGTCGGGCTTCAAATTGCTGATGGACACAGGAGACACTCTCAGGGTTTCTCTTTTTAGGTTAAATTGTGTTTTCGAAGCGTTTTTTCCCTCCTCTCGGGTGCGGCATCTCCCGCGGGGTGACGGGGGTGGCGGCACCAAAAAAATCGGGTTTTTCCCCCTCGTTTCACCCCCGCGCTCTGGTTTCTCCTCATCCTCTTCCTCGCGGTTTTTTTGCGCTCAAACCGACGCCGAGGAGGGGGAAGGAGGCTGAGGGACGAGGGGAAATGCGAAGGGGCAGCCTCGGCTCTCCGGGCCCTCCTTTATTTTTAAAATAAAAAAAAAAAAAATAAAGATAAACCCGAAATGTTTATTCGTCGGGATAAAGGCAAAACGGCGCTTGAAAGGGATTGAAAAGAGCCCCTTTTTTCCTCCGGGTTTTGGTTGCGACAGAAAATCGCGGCCGGATCTGTAATGCGGATTTCTGCCGGGCTTCCCGCGGACATTAACATTCCGCACACGGTTCCCTGCAGCAGGAGCGAGATGGGTTCGGGTGGGAATGAACGAAACCCCGCTAGAAAACCACGACTGTATTAAATTTCAGCTCGGAAAACTGAAATATTCCTCACTTGGACACTTAAGTTCTGTGGATGGGAGCAAAAAAAAAAACCCATCGAAAAGGCGCTTTAGTTCTTGTTTGGGGAATATTTTGTCCCGGTGGCGCTTCCAGAGTTGGAGTGAGACCCATCAACGGCGAGGCTGCTGCAAACAATAAACCTGTGTCATGTTGGTTTGGTTTCTTTTTTTAAAAAAAAATCTTTAATTTTATGAAAAGCAATTAAGTCATCTAGCAGAGAAAAGAAAGCGTTGATTCCGGTGGAAAATTAATTCTGTTTTGCCTTTTTGTGCGGCGTGTAACACCGACATATCGAGGAGGCATTGCCCTGGCAGGGCTGGAGAGGAGCGAATTTAATTTTGAATTTATTGGATGTAACTACAACGAGGAGTTTTCCTATTTTGTTTACAGGTCTAAAATTACAAGGTGACGTAGAGCAGCTCCCGCACTAAGAGTTCACGTCTTTTTAGAGCTCGAAAAAATAACAGTAATAAAAAAAATTGAAAGGAAAAAGAGGGAGAGAGGCAGAGCTCTCTTTTTTACGTAGAAAATGAAATATTGTGTCGTATTTTTGGGGCTCGAATTAAGAAGCAAATGGAGCGAGGAGGTAAAAAATGTACCTTTGATTGTGCTGGAGGAGAGGCAGGGGAAGACAGAGCAGTCTGAGGTCCCCGTTAATGACATCCCGTCAAGATGCTTGTAAGACCCAAGAATGTTTACAGCGCGGGCTCAAGTTCAATGACAAAATCCTTTGAAGGGGAAAGGGGAGGAAAAGAGGGGGGAAGAAAAAAAAAAAGCGTCCCAGACACTTTGTGCTGTGGGCATGAACTTGAACAAAAGAAAGGAGTCAAAGGCTGGGAAAGGGGGGCGGCGGGAAGGAAGGGAAGGGCTCGCAGAGGTGTTCCCACCGCGCCTGGTTCTGCCTTGCTGCAGTTTGTAGGTGTGTTTTGGGGATGTTTTAATTTGGTTTAGGGGGATAAAAAACAAGGGAGAGGGGAAAGGAGAAGGGGAGAGAGGGAGAAAGGGAGAGAGAAGAAAAGGGAAAGAGGGAGAGAGAAAAAAAGGGAAGGGGAGAGGGAGAGAGGGAAAAGGAGAGGAGGGGGAAGGAGAGAAGGAAGAAGGGAGAAGGGAGA
>NW_020885059.1:9860-13403 GCF_003945725.1 Corapipo altera | reverse complement strand
GGGGTGACCTGGGCTGTGACATCCCGGGGGACAGGGAGAGACACCCCCATCCCCGTGGCCTTTAGTGCATTTTTACACGTTTCTAATCACTCCCTAATCCCAGGGTTGAGGGCAGGGGCTCCTCCCTGTCCCTTCTCCGCCCTTGAATCCAGCTGGAAATCCCAGAGTGAGGTGGGAAGAGCAGGACAGAGAACAGGACACAAAATGTGACTCCCTGGAGACTGGGAACGCTCCGGGGCCAAACTGGGTCTGCAGAGCTGCTCTTCCCTGGTTTCCCTGCTAGGCTGCTCTTCCCTGATGCTCTTCCCTGGTTTCCTTTCCTCCTCCTCCCACCCCCCCCCACCAGGGAGCTGTGGGGTCTCTGGGTGGGGAGGGCAGCGATGCCCCCCGGTACACCCCCTGTGTGCCCCCCCTCTGCCGTGGGCACCCCGTGCCTCGCTCTCTGCTCTCCACAGAGCCCGTGGGTGGGCCCGGGGGTGCCCGGCCTGTGGGTGCCCCCGGCTGAGCCCCCCCGGGCTGGCCCCGAGCGCCGGACCCGCCCGGCTCTGCCCGCAGGTCCCCGGCCTGGGGAGCGGGTGGGGGGGGGTGTCAAAGTTCGCTTTTTCCCACCCCTTTGTCCCCTTCCTTATTGCAGGGGCGGCGGCCGGGGCCGCCCGGAGCGGAGAGGGAGAGGAGGGTGAGGAGGAAGGCGCGGGAGGGGAGGGAAGGAGGCAGAGAGGGGGACACCCACGGCCGCCTCCCCGTTCCATCCCCGGGCTGCAGCCGGTGCTGGGGGCTCGGGGGGCTCGGGGGGCTCGGGGGGTTCTGGGACCTGAAGAGCTTTTTAGCCTGAAATGGAAACCGGAATCCAAATCCAGGTATTCCCTGGCATTTTCCAGGCTGACTCGGCGGCTTCCCAGCGGCGCGTTCCCGGCTGTCGGGACCTTCCAGCTGATGCCGAATTAATTCGGTGCGGGGAACAAACGCCTCGCTGTGAATTATTTCAACTCTCCCAAAGGTTACTTTGCCAGAACGGCGGAAAAATAGTGCCAAGAGTCAGTGGGTGAGTGAGTGAACTGTTTGTTTACGAGAAGTGCCAGACTCCATCAACTCCCACGCGTGGATACAATGCTGGGATTGTTGCTTTACGAGAGGCACAGGCTGCTTTGTGTTCTGCTTCGCAGGAGCCCAATTCCATCCTTTTCCAAAGGGCCAAACACGCGGAGAGCACATTCCCCGAACCCGACGTTCGCGGTGGCTTTTCCTCCCCTTCGTTCCCACTCCAGGAGGGAGAATTTGGGCTCCTGGAGTCGGGTTTGGGGGAGAGCGGGGATTTCTGAGGTCCAAAGGTTCAAAATCCCGAGGGTTTCACACCGGGAGGAACCGGACCGTGGCAGAAGAAGGAGTTCTTGGTGCAGAAATAACTTTTGTAGGGCTGAAGAAACCGCGTCTGAACAGTTGTAGAGAAAGAAAAATGCGGTTGTCGCTGCCTGTCCACCCGATAAATAAACCCGGCCAGGGAATCCGAGTCGGTCGAGGCAGAGGAATTCCCATTTCCATCACCTCCGAGAGGGATGAAGGGTTTAATATTCTCTGCTCTCAACGTCCTCGCGTTCCACAAGGACCGCGGCGGGGCAGCAGGGACGTGGCGGGGCTGAAATCTCCTGTCAATGGGAACATCAAAGCCACGAGCCTCTTCCACTCGTTTTCTCTAAAAATTCCCCGAAATTCCCCGTGTTTTCCCTTCGCCGCTGCGGTGCCGGATAACGACCACCTCAGGCGAGGCGTGCTGCAGACCAGGCAGAACCATCACAATGAGGAGATCTCCATAAATCTTTATTTTCTTCGTTTTCTTTCTTTTTTGCCCCAACACCTTTTTGACCCGGTACAGGATCGAAACACCGGCCCAGAGCCCCCGAGCCTGTTCCTCGCCCTCATCCCTCTCCCTGCACTTGCTGCTTTTCCCGGTGCTCGGGACACGGAGCAAAGCCCGGAGCTTCCCACGGGGCCAAACCCACGGAGAAATCAGAATTAAGACCTTCCGATTACAATCCAGACCCGATATCCCCTTGCGACCCTCCCTGAGAGGTTTAAATATCTAAAGCGCATTTACCTATATATTATATTAATAAATGTACAAAAAAATATTAGCGTCGATAATTTAGTATTTTGATTTATACAGTGACAACCATATTGATAAATGTCATAACACGAACGCATTATTTGTGTTAAAATATTAAGAACGAACAAAATATCATCCCGACCTTTTTATTTAATACCTGTATATGAACGTATCCAAAGGAACGTGTGGAAAGGCTCTGCCAGGGCAGCAAATTCTGGAATCACCGTGTAACTAAAGTCACAAAAACGCCTTTTCCCTGTCGCGGTTCACGCAGGGGACAGGAAAAGTTTATTTCCATCCCTTCCATTGGTTTATTAGTCCGCTCCAAACCGCGAAAAGAAACCCCCAAACCCTCGAATAACCACCCAACGACAACCACAACGAGAAAACCGCCCCAAACCTCACCGACAAAGCACGAGGTAACACTGGAAAACAGAGAAACAATTATAAAATCGGTTAATATTTTTTTTTTTCGCTTAGCCCCTGCGTTGCCCGAATTCCCGAAGGGAGAGGAGATTTTTCCTCCCTCCCCATAATAACCCAGCGTTACCTGGTCTGGTTTTTTTTTTAGCTGTCCCGGGTAAAGGGATGATTTTTCCTGTCCCGTTCTGCTGTCACCGACTTTGAGGCTCCCCTCGGGCAGCTCCCTCGGGGCTCTGGGGGTGCCCGGGCCCCCCAAAATCCTCCCCGGGGAGGGAAGGTGCGCTCGGAGGTGGGGAAGGTGCCGCCAATAACCGGCTCCTCTCCTCCCTCCCGCGCTGACAAAGGCATCGAGTTCCCACCCGCGAAGGCAACTGCTCCCTTTTGCCTCGATTATTCTATTTATTAATGTCGAGCCAAGGCTGGAGGCGCCCCCAAAATGCCCCAAATCGGTTGTAGCCACCGATTTAAGGGGAGGTTTGTCGGCGAACACCTCCACGGCTGAATTGTGTCTTATTTCGCTTTCGTTTTCTTCTCTTTTTTCTTCTTCCCGACAGATTTGTCCCGTGGGGTCCGGGGGTCCTCGAGATCCCGGCTGTGAACGGGACAGACCCTCAGCTCTGCTTGGAAAAACGCCAAATTTTCCCTCTGGAATCACTCGTGTCCTCCTGAAAGGGAATAACGCGGCTTTCAGCAACCTTTCCCAAGCCCATTTACACCTTTTCACACCCTGATTTCCGGGCGATCTCCACGGCTCCTTGTCCTCCAGCGAGGAGAATCCATTTTCTTCCTTAATAATCAGATAACTGGGAGGTAAAAAAATTGACTCGGATTCCAACACAATCATCAACTGGAAATTAAATCACAGGCGCAGAGCGTTAGGAGGGTTGTGTGCAAAGTAGATATTTGTTTTTCTAGCGTTCACCCCTGTCTGCACCGGGGTTATTTTTCCTTATTCCCACTATCAGGAATATTTCTCCTGCCCAGAATTCCATCAGAGGCGGCTCCCCGCGCTTTCACAC
>NW_020885059.1:0-9850 GCF_003945725.1 Corapipo altera | reverse complement strand
GACAAATGTCCTTCCAGGATCCATCCCCAGTAATTCCCGGTGACAAAAGTCCTCCCAGCATTGTCCACACTGGTTTTGTTGTAGCACAAACAGACTCTGCCCACCCCCGCAGGGGGAGGCTGTACCTGGCCAGCGCTTCCCTTCCCATTTCCCAGATAATCCACATTTCCCGACGCCTGTGCCCGCCCTTCACACCCCCCGGCAGAGGCAGACGCGGGTTCTCCCCCCTCGTGCAGCGTCGGGGTGGTTTGAGACCCCTAAAAATCCAATTTCCGACTCCAAGCCCCCCTCCCACAACTCACCCCAGTGCAAGAGGGGTTTTCTAAACACAACACAAGACTCAATGTGGGGGGAAGGGAATTATATTACAATTATTACACAAATAAATATTATAATACATCATATACACAATCTTAGCTACCTCTCCTATGATAAAGCAATATTTACATTGGATCCAATCTCTTCTCCCTCCAATAAAAGTCCAGAAGGGAAGAAGGAAAGACCCTTTCCACTCTCAGGGCAGGAATGTCTCTGTTCTTCCGTGCAGCAGTCGTGGTTGGATTGTTGGAGCTGGAATCTCTCTCTCTATTACACACAGGGGGGTCTCCTCTCCTCTCACCCCTCTTTTTTCCCCACCACAAGCATGTTCCTCACATCAGAGCCCTCTCCAGGCACGGCTGGTTCCCAATTAATGTTCCCTTCCCTCCCTCATCCTGTACAACCCTCCTGCTGACTCTGCTGTGCCACAGACCCCGGGCAGTGCTGGAGCCTCTGATCAGTGCCAGGGCCCACAGATGCTGTTTGCTGGGCCCTGCTGGGTGGCAGCAGTGGTTCCATCCCTGGGATTTCCTGGAATCCCCTGTTTCTACCCCCCTGTTCACACAGGGGGGGTGACCCTGCCACCAGCACCTTCACATCTTCCATTCCTCACCCAGCACGGGGCAGAAATGCCACCAGTTGTTGTTCAAGGAAAGAGATGAAGAAGTAAATATTGCTTCCTCCTGACTGGCTTTATTTCCTTACTATATATACATATATATATATATATACTTTAATTATCTCTTTGCTTGAGTTCCTTCTTTTTCACTCAGATATTTTCCTCAGACCGTCTCCTGAAGGTAAAGGGATTTTATCTTGAATATTCTAAAAGACATCTCTACTGTCTCCTCCTTATCCCTACACCTCTTGGATTTAACAGCCCGGGATTTCAGACCCAGGGTCTCTCCTGGCTCTGCTGTGTGGAGGGAAATCCAGAATAATTCCAGCAGAAAGGAGTCAGAGCACTGCACCAGCTCCATCCCTCCCCGCCCCTGCCAGAATATAAATCTTCAGATATATGTTGTAGTGAAAGATGCTGCCCCAGAGGCACTGGAACTAATTAAGATCCCGATCCCATGTTCCCAACAGAGGGGATGTGCCCTGGGAGCAGCAGCAGCTCCTCCACACAGCCCAGCAGGGACTTGCACCTTTATCCCAGCTGGAATTACAGCCCCTGAAAGGTGCTGAGCGAATGTTTTGGCTCCTGAGCCGTGTTCAGCCACTGCTATCCCAGGTTTGTTCCTGCTGTTCCCTGTCCTGAGCTGGGGGTGGGAATGGTGGGGGGGTTTCCTGCTTCCACACTCGTATTTTCATTTGTTCTGTGGGTGTTTGTCCCGAGAATTCCACCCTGATCCTGCAGCAGGTGACCCACAAGCTTGTGCTGGAGCACAGCAGCTCCTGGCAGGGGTAGAACTGTGTTAAAATTGTGTTAATCCATGATTATTTGGAGGATGGAGCAGGACTGACCATCAGCAGCTCCTCCCTGGCAGCCCAGCTGTGTCAGAAGGGATTCTCTGCTCCCCCAAAGCACCAAAACTCTCCCGTTTCTTCCAGGGAAGCAGAAAAAATGGAAGCTGAGTCTCGTTGTCCCACCAGCCCTTGAAATGAAGCTTTCAGAGGACGAATATTATCCACAGCAGCTGAAGAGCAATCTGGGTGGGAAGTGATGCAGTTTTCACCTGCAGACAAACCCTTTAATCTCATTTTGCACAATTGTGTCGTCGCAGAGGGGATTGGGCACCACTGAAACCCCAAATACCCCCCAGCCTGCACCTTTCTCAGGGCCTTCAGCCGCCTTTGCTGCTGCACAGAACAATCCTGGCTCGGGATCCCCTCGCTCTGCCCAGCTGGGATTGATAGAACTCGGCAGCCAGACGTCCTTCTGAAAACACACCAGCAATAAATGCCAGCGGGAGCTGCGAGAGCAGAAATACGAGGGAGGGAACAATAATAATAAACCTGCTCCAGAGAGGAGCAGAACAAAGCAACACTCAGACCTGAGAGCCTTCCAGGCAGAGGCGTTTGCTGCAATTGCTTCCAAAATATTCCGGTGGGAAGTGGGTGGAAGGAAGGAGGTTTGGGGTTTTCTCCTCCAGGAGATAATTTGGGAGATAATCAGGGGAATGGAGGTGATGGTGTTTGGTTTTTGGACACAAAGGAGGTTTGGGGTTTTCTCCTCCAGGAGGTAATTTGGGATATGATCAGAGGAATCAGGGTGTTGGTGTTTGGTGTTTGGACACAGAGGAGGTTTGGGGTTTTCTCCTCAAGGAGGTAATTTGGGAGATGATCAGAGGAATCAGGGTGTTGGTGTTTGGACACAAAGGTGTCTCTGAGCTGTTTGCAGCTCCTCAGCTCCCGGGCTTGAGCAGCACCGAGGTGGGGGAGGATGTCTCAGTGCTTTATAACAGACGAATTAATACAATAATTAATAATAATGAATGATTGAATGTCCTGTTCTTCAGGACCTCCCCCATGGAAACACCCTTTCCCCTCGTTTTCCCGCAGCTCCTCTTTCCCAGCTCCAATTTCACAATGAAAAAAACAGGTTCAGGCTCCTTCTGCCAGTCGGATTTTGAAGTGGGAAGGGCTGGAAAAGCGGCCCCCCCCTGCTCTGCCCCCGGGATGAGCAGCAGGGACAAGAGCAGATCCTGTCAAACATTCCTGCCTGGATGAGGGAAGGGAGGACACACGACCCTGTGCCTGCCCTCAGCTGAAGGGCAGCGTCAAAACTTCATTTTCTTTTTGATTAACTCCCAGATGAAGTAATTTAAAAAGGGAAGGCGAGTGATTCTGCTGAGTGACACTAATTTCAGTCTGATTCATTTTACGGTGTTGTAAAAACAATTACGTGCCTGGCACCCTCCAGAACCCTCTCGCTGCTCAGTGACCAGCACAGCCACTGAGACGAGGCTGATCCAGCTTGTTAGAGCAGAAACTTATTGAAAAAGGGCTTTGCAGCCAGGCCAAGGGGACAGCAGCTTTTTTTTTATTAATTTAATCTAAGCTTGGCTGCTTCCCCTCGGCTCAAAGAAGAAGGTGAGGTCGCTCTAATCATTTTTTTCGCAGCTTTTTCAGGAGTCTGATTCTCATCCGGGCACTTCATGGCATTAATCTGGTTTTTCAGAGGTGTTAACAATCTGTAGGATTATGTTTTAAGGGCTTTGGAAGAGCTAAACTTTTGGAACGGGGCGGGGGGGGGGGGGGATTTTTTGGAGTTCAGTAATTTTGTAGCAGTCAGAAATGTCCAGCTTTGTTTTAAGATGTTAAATAAAAATGAATTCCCAGTGCAGTTACTCCCAGGGATTCCCCTCCTGTCCTTACTCACCAGTCAGGGCTGCACAGGCCACAACGAAGAACTTCCAAAAATCCAGTTATTTGGAAAGCAGATGCTCTGATTTGCTGTTTCCTGCCCACATTTACAAACCCAACCATTTCAACACCTGCTCTGATCTCGCTGTTCAACAACCAAATACATCAATCCATCAGTTTAATATCCTTTTCCTTGTTCCACGGTGACACAGGACAAGGGAGAACTGCCCAACTCAGCAACTTCCCTTTGCAGACACAGATCCTCCTTTCCTGAGGTTTTCCTTTGCATAGATCCCCCTTTCCTGAGGTTTCCCTTTGCAGACACAGATCCTCCTTTCCTGAGGTTTCCCTTTGCAGACACAGATCCTCCTTTGTCAAGGTTCTGCTCTTGGAACAAATGACTCAGGAAAATAATGACTCCATGGAAATCACTTT
Organism: Corapipo altera; assembly: GCF_003945725.1. Taxonomy (NCBI): domain Eukaryota; kingdom Metazoa; phylum Chordata; class Aves; order Passeriformes; family Pipridae; genus Corapipo; species Corapipo altera. The sequence continues at coordinate 5,788 of NW_020885059.1, read as the reverse complement.
TCCAGAGTGGAGAGGTGAGAGGTGATGGATTCACCCCCACAGCACCACGGAGGTTCCCCACCCACGCTGGGACAAGCAGGGAAAGGCTGGAGAAATGAATATTCCGGGATGTCCCCCTTGATGCAGAGCCAGGAGGAGCTATATACATTTATTACTTTTATTATGTTTTTACTATTAATAACATTTATAATATATATTTGTTATAAAAGCAGCACTTTTAAAATGTGATTCCCCAGGGGCAATTCCAAGTGCTGGACTCCCAGCTGGCACAACCAGCACCCAAACCCGAGGGTGGAGTCGGGCAGGACGAGGCCCTGGGTTCTGTTGGTTCTGTTTGAGAGCAGCTGCTTCTTCCACCACCCTGAGGCTGAACCCACGGGATGAAGGAAAGCAGGACCTTCCCCTGGACTCTCCTCCCATCAAACCTGTCCTGGGACCACGGAACAGCTCCCAAAACATCCCGACCATCCTCTGCCTGGCAGGAGATTTGTCCTGCGGTGCCCCCAGGTAAGGACACGATGGTCACAGCAAAGGCAGCCCAAGGCAGGTCCCTCCTTGCCAAGGCTCTCCCTGACAAACGTGGCTCTTCTTCAGCCCATAAATCACCCTGGAGGCAGATTTCATATGCTGAATATTGCTGATGGATCATCTCACCCGCCAGCAAATCCATTCCCCTCTGGGCAGCCTTCAATCCTTCGCTCCTAAATCACCTCAGAGTGCAAATGAGGAGCATTTTGATGCCTTTCCTTCACATCTGTGACCAGCCCACAGTGCTGAGTCAGAAAATCAGCTGCTGAGTAACTCCCATCCCTCCTTCCTGCGGGGTGGAGTCAACCCTGGCAGTGCCCCATTTTTCATGGAATGCAGTCCACTGTTTACAGGAGAATTGTGGAAGGTGAGAGTCCTTGGGCAGATGGATATTTCCTCCCGGTTTTGCCTCCTCCTCTTACTTTGTCTGCAGATTTATTTGCAGCTTCAGCTGTTTGTGGCCGAGGCCACGCTGGGCTGTTCTTTGTGTTTGACACTCAGCCACTGCTGCCACCAGCCAGTTCGTACTGTCATGAGGAGATCAAGGTTTTAGAGGACTGGAATTAGGAAACAGGAAAATAAAATACCACAAATACAGTCCTCTGGGTGTTTTTTACTTGCTGAGCTGCTGCAGGGGGTGACCAAGTGCTCACGATCTCCTGGGCCTGGATTAGAGTTGTAGCCCCTCCTGAGAGATCCCTCTCCTGTTTGCCTTAAACTGCTCATAAACCGAATTTCTGGGCAATTTGGCTGCCCAGAACTGTGTGTATCGTTTATCAGGATGTTAAATCCCTCTTACAGGAGGCAGAGGTGTGTGGAGCCGGGTCAGGGGATGCACTGAGCTTGATCCCAGCACCTGAGGTCAGAGGGAATGGGAAACCTGGAGTTTTGCTGCTGGTTCCCACAGGGATCTGTGAGCGAGTCCCTCAAGCTGGAAAAAACACCTTCTTAGCCAGCCTGTTCTTGGTAGAGTGATGCCAGATGGTTTTTATGTTTATTGTAAATAAAGAAACAAATAAATAACACAGTCTGGAATCACAGCCTGAGGCTGGACACGGAGTCAAACCCAACCTTGGATGTGCTGGGAGAGGGGAAAGAAGCGGAATTTGCGCTCTGAGAACCACCTAAAACCTCCCCCGGGGTGTAAGGGGTGAGCCTGAAACGGCAGGGGAGTGGCCGCAGGGCTGAGGGTTCCTGCGGGCAGGCGGTGCCGGGAGCAGCATTCCCGTTTTCCCACCAATTCCGTGTAGTTCTATCCCCCTCTGCCGGCCGCCCGCCCGCCTCCGGCCCCGGGAACACCGGGAAAAAACTCGCTGGGGGTGGGGATGGCAGCCGACAGGCTGAAAGGAAAAGAAAATAAATAATTAAAAATTTAAGCATTCAGTAATATGTTAATACAGTAATATTAATGGTACCAATAATGTTAATGATAATAATTATGATTATAACAATAATAATAACATCAATGCTTACAAAACCCCCAGTTAATACGTGATCATATGGCAGGATCAAGGAGAGACTTTTATCAGGGTCCTCAAGCAGCTGGGGCTTGGATTTGTGAGTCAAGACAACATAAAATCCCTGTATTTTAAGGAGAGCACTCCCTGGTGTGACGGGGGAGCAGAGCTGGTGGTTATGTTGGATAATAACGTGGGATGTTATCCCTATTTTAGCAGCAACATCTGATTTATGCAGCCACATCTGGCTGCTGCCAGAGCTGCCTTTCTCCAGGCTGTCATTAAAAGCGGAAAGGGTGGAATATTGGAGATTTTGGTGACAAACCCGGGCTGAACAGGTGTGTTTGTGCACTATTTCTTTACATCATCGTTGTGTTCATGCCTGGAGACTTCTACTGCTCAAACTGTTCCAAATCCCTAGGAAAGGGTTTAGGAAGCAAAATGTAGAAGCAGAAAATTACAGAACCGTGGAATCATTGAGGCTGGAAAAGATCTTTTAGGCCACTGAGTCCCTCATTCCCCCGGCACTGCCAAGGCCACCCCTGTCCCCAAGTGCCACATCCACGTGCCTTTAAACCCCTCCAGGGATGGGACTGCACTGCTTCCCTGGGCAGCCCTTTCCCATTTAACTCCTGGATCTTGTCAGGGTTGTGCTGCACAATCCCAGCACTGCAGCTGATTTATTCCCAAAGACAGGACACACTCAAGGAAAACGGCAGGAGAAACACTTGGAATGGGGAGAAAATATCCAAAGTGAGCTGAAATAAAGCTGCCTGTGCCAGGGGATAACAAACACTGGGAAGGTGGAGAGTTGTTCTGTCAAGATTATATAAGATTGCAAGGAAAATCTGGAGAATGGGAGTATCTTATCAGACAAAATTGTATGTGGGAAAAGCAGGCAAGGTTTTCATCTCGAGGCAGAAGGTGAAACAAATACAACGTCAAAGAAAAATCCAGCTGTCAAACTGGAGAACAACCTCCTCTCTTTGGAGTTTTCTTCCCAGTTTTGGTGTCTGTTGCTCACCTGGGTCCCTTCCCTTGATTTTTCCAACAGCAAAACATACAGGGAATTGTGGAACCACAGAGAGATGTTTGAGAACTTAGCGAAGCAAATGAAGATGCCCAGGGACAGGCAAACACCACCCCCTCTGGGAGCACCTCAGGGATGTTCTTCCTGTTTTCCCTCTCCCCTCTCAGAGTCTTTTTGCCTGGCAGAATTAACTCTGGTCCTCGTTAATGGAATAATTTGTCAGCTGCACGAATACATTACCCTGCAAATGAAGGAACAAGCTGCAGGGTTGGGAAGGTGTCACCCCCCTCCCCTCCTGCCTCCCCCACCCTGGTCACGCTGCACCATGTACAGAGCATCTTAATTAAGCACAGGAGATTTAATGGCACTAAATATGATCAGCCCTGTGCTGATCCCATTACTCTAAAGAACCCAATAAATGAGGCTCAACAGTTTCAATCTCACTCGGCTGCAATCTCATCAGCATTCCAATTCCATCGCTTCGGAGGAATCAGCACTTTCAATGGAAGATAACCCTCTTTCCAAGTCGGGTCCCATTCTCCAACCACTTATTAGGAGACTTAATTCTGTGCTGGAATGATCCAGAACCTTTCCCAGCCATCAGCTGAGCCACAACTGCTCTTCATAAAGAAGTGAAACAAATTATCTCAGCATTTAGGACCTTTTCTTTTCCCCCCCCCCCCCCCCCTTCCAAAATTTCTTCTTCTTATAACTGTGTGTATTTCATGCTAATGCTTTGTGAAAAACAGAACCAGAATAAAATAGAGATTTAGTTAAGTGTGTGTGTATATATATATATATATATATATATATGGGGGGGAAAAAATCCTCCCCTGTGAGGGTGGCAAGGGTTTGGAATGGATTTCCCAGGGAAGCTGTGGCTGCCTCATCCCTGGAAGTGTCCAAGGCCAGGCTGGAGCAACCTGGGATAGTGGGAGGTCCCTGCCCATGGCAGGGGGTGGCACTGGATGAGCTTTAAGATCCTTTCCATCTCAGTGCAAACAAATTTAGCCCATAAAATACAGCGTGTCCAACAATAAATCAAAGTAAATTAAGGTTTTGCTCCTCAATATATAGAATTATAACTTAGAGCTGGGCCAGGTTGGACAGCAGGAGGGATTTCTCCATGGAAAGGGCTGTCAGGTGTTGGAAGGGGCTGCCCAGGGAGGTGGGGGAGTCACATCCCTGGGGGTGTCCCAGGAAGGCCTGGATGTGTCACTCAGAGCTCTGGGCTGGGGCACAAGGTGGGAATGGGTCACAGGTTGCACTCCATGATCCTGGAGGGTTTTTCCAACACAAATGATCCCGGGATTCTGTGATCTGCTTTCCATGATCATCTGGGCAGCTACTCCCAAGGCCGAGCAAGCACAGCCCCAGCCCCTCTCTGCTCTGGGAGCTCTGCAGCACAAACAGTCCCGTCGATGTTTCCGACCAGCGGCGAAGGACGAGGATTCCTGGAATACAGCTCTGACTAATGCTTTGTTTGGGTTGGGAACAGAGCCACTCACAGTGGTTCTGCATGTTCTCCTCTCAAGGCACGGCTCCAGAAAACACTGGCAAGAGCTCACAGGCATTAAATTTTGACTTCTTGCCTGACTTCAGTCATTATGAGAGAAATGTGTGTAATGAGCACGAGTCGGTGCTTCAGCGAGATTGAACTTCAGGGAGAGTGGAGACTCTCAAGGAGCAAGTGTTAGAACAACAGGGGACACTCCGGGGCCAATAAAGGCTCTGATTGATGGCTGGTGGCACATCCCAGCTCCACGGGATCCACGGGGGAACTCCAGGACCAGGATCCGTGGGGGAACTCCAGGAGCAGCTGCCAAACTCTGCAGAAGGAGCCCCAGGGACACCAAAGCTTTTGTCTTCCAAGCGATGGGTTAAAATAATGCTGTGACCCCCCCGTGCAAATGGGAACTTGGTGGTCCTTCAGGAGGGTCGGGGTGGGTGCCAGGGAGGAATTCCTGGCTCTCAGGGTGCTGGCCCAGGTTGCCCAGAGAAGCTGTGGCTGCCCCTGGATCCCTTGGAGTGCCCAAGGCCAGGTTGGACGGGGCTTGGAGCACCCTGGGCTGGTGGGAGGTGTCCCTGCCCATGGCAGAGGTGGCACTGATTGATCTTTAAGGTCCCTTCCAACCCAGCCCAGTCTGGGATGCCATAAATTCGTCCACACCCCAATCATTTTGCCTTCCCCAGCCAAGAGGGAACAGAAACTCCTTCCCAGCGCTCCATCCCTGTGCCGGGAGCAGATCCCACACCCCCCCAGCCCCACCTGGAGCTGCAGCTCCCGAGGGACTTTTCCCCCAGGTTTCATCCCCACCCCGGGATTCGCCATCGACCCAAAACCGCTGGACCAGCGACCTCCACCCCCCAGCCCCGCCCCCTCATTAACATACTGCGACCTCATTGGACCGCGCGCGGGGCGGGATGTGTTGTCATGGCAACCAGCGGATGCTCTGACGTCACGCAGGACCACCCTTAGCCCGGGGGGCGTGGCCTCATTTGAACGCCGCAGCCAACCACAGAGCGGAGATTTGAATATTCATGAGGAGCTCCCCGGGGGTTCCGATCCGGTTCTGTGTCCGCAGGAACCTTTCCCAAAATCCCCCCTAAACCTGCCCTGGCACAGCTCCAGCCGTACCCTGGCTCCTGGCACCGAGGAGGAGAGATCACTACCCCTTCACTTCCCCTCACCTTATTATATATATTATATATAATATATATATTATATATAATATATATTATATATTATATATTATATATATAAAATATGTAT
>NW_020885058.1:333947-402279 GCF_003945725.1 Corapipo altera | reverse complement strand
GCATGTATATAATGATTTGTTACCTAGGATGTGGTAAGGGTCTGTTAAACAGTTTCTAGGGGTAAGACAACTTAAGCAGATTTATGATTAAAGTAGATGATTATTAATTGTTATCAGAATGAAGTAAGAGCTTGTTTGTAACTGTAACTGTTTTGCTGTGGAAACTGCACGTAAACTTGTTTGTGTATAAAAGCTGAACTGAGAATGAGGGTCTTTGGAATCCTGACTTGGGACACTAGTCCTCAGGTTCCCGGGCCCTGAATAAAGCACCGCATAAACTGGCACTCTGTTGGTTTGTGTTTTCGTTACGGGCAACAATTGGATGGGTGTAGCCCAAAACTGTGTATTCTATAGCCCTCCATGCCATTTCCCAGAAACTGTTGTCAGTAGAGGCCTGCGAGGTGCCCCCCCCCCCTTAGCCCTCCTGTCCTCATGCCCTTTTGTGGAATTCCCTGACTGAGCACCCTCACACCCTTTTATGGAATTCCCCACTCTGAGGGAAGGATTGAGCATCCTTTTATGGAATTCCCCGCTCTGGGGGAGGGGCTAAGCATTGCTGCCTGAGCTGGAGAATATATAAACCTGGAGTTTCAGAACCTTTCCACCTCTCGTGGGATCCAGAGGAGGACTGCAGCTCACTGCTCTCAGCCAGACTGAGACCACCACCCTCAACTGAACTGCAATCACCACTTTGGCCGGACTGCAGCAGCTCTCCCACCAGCAGGTTTTTTTTTCCCCTCTCCCTTTGCTTTGGACTCGGGGGGGCCCAGGGAGCACTGTTTTGTTTGTGCCCTGGGGTGCCAGGTTGTACATTTGGGTTTTGTGGGTTGAGACCAATTGCTTGTCTGTGTAGTCGTGCTTATTGTATTATTTTATTAAATTGTTATTCTGACTTGCAATCTCTCTTTTGAGTTGAGTTCATTTCCCCTGCTGGTTAACTTTTAAACCAGCACAATTAGAAATAATGACATGCTTTTGGTAAGGTAGTGAGGATGGAGCAGGCTGCTGCTGTATCCACGAAGGTTGGCAAGGCTTGTCCCCTTGCTGAGGAAAGCTGGGAGCAAGGAATGGGTGGCCAGGAGCTCTTCCTGGGGGAGCCAAAAAAGGAAGTCTTGTGAAGCAGAAGTGCCTGTGGGATGGAGAGAGTCAGGTCTTGTAACTCGTGGAGTTGTTGTAGGCTGAAAGGGATGCTGCAAGACTGGGGCAGATGTGCATCCAGCTGCATCCAACAGGAGCTGGAATGTGTTTTTCTCTCCTTCATGCCTGTGCCACCATTTGCTTAACTTCAGTGGGATGCAATTTAATACAAAATTGAACATTTCTCTTCTTTATCCTGTACTTGCTGTATCTGCTCACACCTGAGGTCAGTTTTGGACTCTGTGGTAACAGAATCAAGGAAATGGGAAATTTGATGAGACTCTTTCAGAAAAACAAATCTTGAGCTGTAAGTGGTGGCCGTGAGAGGATCGCGATGAGCATGGTGGCATCTCCTCTGAGTCATCTCCTTTCTGCTTGGATAAGGGGCAGGGAAATCTCAAAGGGCACCTTGACGGGCTTTACATTTGCCAAAAAGTATCAGTGTTTGATATGATCGACTTTTTGACTTGCCTCACATTTCAGCTTCACTCGAGTCTTACCTGCTCTTGTTATTAGACAGGGGCATGTTCTGCTTATTTGAAAAGGAAGCAAAAATGCTGAAGGTAACGAGGTGACTGCACCTGCTCCCAAAATACCTGTTTGCTGTGGGGCATGTGACAGGTGCCCATGCCATCTGTGTGTCCCTCCGACTCCAATGGCATCACTGCTCACCTCCAGGCACGTGACACACAAGCGGGTTTTTGGTAAATACCAACTAATTAACAGAGTGTAAGTGCTGCAGGGAAAGGATGAGGGTGGTGCAGACAAAAACGACCGGACCGTTAGTGGCACTGATCGTGCTGGAGTTTGATCAGAGCACTTAAAGGGCCTCCTTATCTTGTGTTGTTTGGACAGCACAGAGGCAAATCTGCTTTTGGGAAAGGCTTTTACAGTCCTCATCTCTTTGAGTCATTAGAAATGCTGAGATCTCCTGTGTTAAAGACAGGACTGAGGATGAAAAAAAATCACATATCTCTGAGCTGGAAAGCTAATTGCTGTCTGCTCTTCAAAGGCAGCAAAATGGGCAGAGCGTGTTGTGAAGAAAAGAAGAGTAGCTTGGAGGAAATTCTGATTATAATACTTGCAACATCTTTTCAGTACGTGGAAACATGTTTCAGCAGGTCCCAGGAGCAGTCGCAGGATTAACGCAGCAGCTGAACAGCCAGGGGAAGGAAACGTCAGGGCAAAGTCTGGAAAGTCTCTTTTTCCCTATGGAAGAGTGTGGGTTGGTACCTGTGCTCATCTCACCCCTTTCGTTTCACCGGTGCCATGAGACTGAGGAGGCCAGACAACCCTGCAGACCCTGGGAAGGGCGTGAGGGTGATGCCAACACAGAACATCCCTTTCTGGGGATGCAGGGTGCCTGTCCCCTGTGGAGTCACCAAATCTACCAGTGATTTGGACTCACTGCCTGGAATCTAAGCTCATTTCCTACTCTGACCTCTTTTATCTGAATAAATCTCATGTGCCTGCTATGACTCAGACAACAAAAATAATCTTTATTGCCATAACATGTGTCACCTCTTCTTTATCCCAGCAAAGTATGTAAGAGCTGCAAAATGCTTCAGAAACATAAGCATTTTTGTGAGCAGTAGAGATTGAAGGGGGAGTCTCCGAGACTCAAGTCTTACAAACCAAACCACTCAGCCAGGTTTTCTTGGCATCACTGCTTTTGTAAAATGGTTATCTTGCCGCCCACTGGAGCCAAAAGTGAAGGAAAGGATAAAGGCTGTGAAATTGCTCCATCCTGATCGCTCTTTCACAGCCCTTTGCAGAGCAGAGAGGGTGTTTCAGAGCAATACTTAGGCAGATGCTGGGCACTGGGGGCCTAGAGCCCAGGCTGGTGCAGAGGACCTTAATTGCATTGCTCTAGCCCTGCATCAGGTCTGAAAACAGAGCAAACCAGCCCAAACTTTCACAGCCTCCCAGTTTTGCTGTGGAGCTGCTGTCTCCCTCCCCCCCTCCCTTCTGGGCACCCCGGAGGCAGGATCATGCCTGGTTCACATGATCCTTGTGTAGCAGGCAGTGCTCTCCCTGTGCTCCTGCGAGGTGCTGTTTGGGCTTTGATACCTGTGTTCACCTCCAGCTTGTGTCTGTTTTTTTCCACCATAAGTGTGTTGGTGGGACATTTCTCCTCCTGGACTGTGATCAACTTGGGCACAAAGTGCTGTGTGTGACATCCCACCCCTCAGGGCAAGGGAGCATCCAGAATTTGTAGGTGCTCATGGCTGAAAGGAACAACAAAAATCAGAGGGTCTGAAAAAGCTCACAAAGTTTTACTAGAAAATGACTTACTTGGCCTGGGAATTGGTGTGTTGGTCCTGATCTCCTGGTATGAGCACATGGCAGTGGGTTTGGATAAAGCGGTAGGGTGAAAGGGGATGAATTGAAGAGGAGGAGAGAGAGAAAGGAAGAAAGAGAGAGAGAAAAAATCACCAACCCTGGATGGGCTGATGGTTGATCCAGCTGATAGGATATCCAGGGTCCTGTGGGCGCTGCCTGGGTTTGGTGGGGGCACCACTTTAGAGAAGTTTTCCCGTTCCTGGGGAGAAGTTTCTGGCTTTTTATGCAGATTATTTCTCATGCACAGTCTCTCACACCTTTCTGGGAATGGTTCAGAGGCTTTAGGAGTCTTGGGTGGTCTTGATTCCCCTACAGTCCATACCAACTTCTTGGCCTTATTCCTGTGCTGTGCTGATCTCCAGGAGCTAGAACAAGGGTGTTTGTCCTATAAAAGTACTGCCCTTCCTCTGCATGGCCCCTTCTCCAGCCACATCCTGGTCTTTCTCAATTATTACCAACAATCCTTGGTTATTCACAACAATCCTTGGCTCTTATTCCCAACAGTCCTTGGTTAGTTCAGCAGCCACCTCCCTGTTGGTGTTTGGGACATACTCATCAGCCCCTTATCTTCTGGGATTCTGCACTGTCTCAGGAACACAATCCCCATGTGGGACAGAGCAGAACCTCACAGGGCTCTGGAGGACTATGGTGCATGACTGCACCCTCTAAATTTTCTGATCCTGGTTAAGGCTCCTCTTGGCATGAAGAATATCAACTTCACAACTGTCTTAACTGTGTCTAGGCAGCAGCTTGGCTGGTGTGCCCCAAAACACACTAGGTGCCTGCCGTGGTGGAGCAAACTCAGCAGAACTGAGCCTGGTCCTTGTCCCAGAGGAACTGGAGGACTGGCTGGATCTGTTTTCCCACCCTCACCACGACCCCATTAAAATTAAAGGGTAAAAGTGGGAGGAATGAAAGAGAATTTACTGTTTAAGGCTTTTAATTCGTTTTTACCTCAAGCATTAGTTGGGGTTTGTGCAAACCACTGGCAAGGCAATTAAAGTGACTTTTTAATGGGTTATTTTTGTAGCTTCACCATGGTGGGAGCTAAATAGCCCAGGCTGTGAGCTGCCTGGGATAGGGGCCATCCTTTTGCTGTGCTGCTCTGATGTTAAATCCCTAATTGGGTTTTATTCACAAGCCCTGGTTGAGTCACAACGAGAGAGAGAAGGCACAGGGGTATGGCTGGATGGAACACGGGGAGCAAAACACCCAGGCTGCAGTCCCCAAGGCTCCAGATTGAATCCACCCTGGAAGAGTAAAGGACTTTGGGCAGTGCAGTGTCTGGTTTATTTTGGATGGTTGATGGGTATTTTGCAGAAGTAAGCTCCAAGGACAAAAAGCAATGAAAAAACCCAAACAAATTCTCTGAGAGTTCCTCTTAAATCTTGAGTGTTGTTGGGAGAAAATGAGAGAGAGTACATGAGAGCTCTGAGCTTTCTGAGCAATAGTGTGATGACTGTAAAGCAGTCCTATTCATCCAAGTGCTGGGCAAGCCCAGTGAACTGCATCCCCTGCTGGGTCCCACGTGGTGATGGATGCCATGATGATAATGAAGTCTAATTTCAGGCTTATTCTGGGGATGTTTTCCTGGGAAATACCCTGTCTGCAGCCCCCTTGGGGCTTGTCCCCTCTGGGAGTGCAGGTGCCCCGAGGGCGCTGGGCACAAACCCCAGCACATTCATCCTGGGTCAGCCTGACCTCACACTTCCCTCCCTTAGCACAGTGTGTCCTGTGCTGCTCATTCCAACATTTGAGTCCATTTCACAGCACAGCATGGGAGGAATGCAAGCTCGGGTCTGGCTCAATTAATTTCTTGTGCAGCTCTGCCAAGGGATGAATCTGTTTCTCCCTGCACCGCTCATTCATTCAGCTCCTGCCTGCATTAACACACCTCTGTTGCCTCGCTGTCTCTCTCCACCTAGGTTGTTTAGAGGAGTGCTTCCTAAAAATAGCCTCCTGGTTTGATGTCTTTCCGGCATTATTCTGTGCAGCTCTAAAAACCTGCCTAGGAAGGCTGTCAAGTTGACGTTTCCTTAAAATACAGCTAATCCATGTAATCTCATAGTAGGAGGTGATTATACTGACAGCAAGCTTTAGCAGTGGTCCAACAAAGCCTTTTATTCCCCATCTATTATCTGGGTGGCTAAAAGTCACTGGGAGTGTATTTTGGGTTTATATGGTCTGTTTTAGGAGCAGGATTTAAAGTATTTTTTGTTTAATTCTCTAGGAAATGCCCTGCATTGTTTCTGACGATGCTGGCACATTTCTGCCGCTGGCTTTCAGCTTTGCTGGCATCCCATGGCTGCACACCAGGGTCTCCTAAAATTATTGGGAAGTAGTAAAACAGCAGAGACCTTTTTCCCAGAGTAGATGAGGAGAAGCTTTGCTGTGGGAAGCTTATAGTGTGGGATTCCTGGTCTCCAGCATCTGTTTGGGGGCGTGGGACCTTGTGCCCTGCTCTTTATGGAGTCGAACCAAGAAAAAGGTGGAATTTTGGGATGCTGAGTGATCCTTCCCAGCTTTGGGAAGGACCTGCCTTGCTCCCCCAAGCAGGTCGGATGTGTGGGGCTGGCTGGGGAACAGAGGTGTGCACCCTGTGCAGAGACCTGACCGTGAGGGAGGGCTTGTGTCTGGAGGAGCAGTGAAGCACTTTGGGCTTGAAAGATGGCTCAGACCTGCCCTCAGAGATGTGCATTTTCCAGGAGACATTGCTTCCTAAGCCTCTGTCTACTTGGATCAAGGACTGGTCCAACAGTGGTTGAATATCACAAAGCTTATGGTGCTGTGCTGCACCGGGAACTCTCGTGGGACTGTTCCTAACTGGAGGGGGACCCTGGTGACAGAGAGCGCAGAGAAGGCAGTTACTGAACACCTTCTTTGCATTGGTCTGCACTGGCAAGACCAGCCCTCAGGAATCTTTGACCCAGGAGACCAGGGTAAAGGAATGGTGGAAGGAAGACCTTCCCTTGGTTAAGGAGGATTGGGTTAGAGAACACCTGGCCAAACTTGACATCCACAAGTCTATGGGCCCTGCTGGGATGCATCCATGAGTGCTGAGAGAGCTGGTGGACACCATAGCAAGGTCACTCATGATCATCTTTGAAAGGTTGTGGCGATCAGGAGGACTGGAAGAAAGCAAATGTCACCCCAGTCTTCAAAAAGGGCAAGAAGGAGGACCCAGGACTGGCCAGTCAGGCTCACCTCAATCCCTGGAAGGGTGATGGAGTACCTCATTCTGGAGGCCATCTCTAACCACATGGAGGACAAGAAGGTGATCAGGAGTAGTCAGCATGGATTCACTAAAGGGAAATCATGCTTGACTAACATGATTGCCATCTACGATGAAACAACTACCTGGACAGATGAGGGGAGAGCAATGGATGTTGTCTACCTGGACTGCAGCAAGGCTTTAAACAGTGTCTCATAACAACCTCCTGGGCAAACTCAGGAAGTGTGCACTGGATGAGTGGACAGTGAGGTGGATTGAGAACTGGTTGAACAGCAGATCCCAGAGGGTCATGATCAGTGACACAGGGTCTAGTTGGAGGCTTTCACTAGTGGTGTCCCCCAAGGTTCTATACTGGGCCCAGTATTGTTTAACTTGTTCATCACTGACTTGGACGAAGGAGTAGATGCCTCCTCAGCAAGTTCACTGATGACACAAAACTGGGAGGCATGGCTGATACCCCAGAAGGCTGTGCTGCCCTTCAGAAGGACCTCGACAGGTTGGAGAGGTGGGCAGAGAAGAACCGTCTGAAGTTCAACAAATGCAAGTGAAGGGTCCTGCACCTGGGGAAGAATAACCCCAGGCACCAGTACAGGCTGGAGACCAACCTGCTGGAGAGCAACTCTGCGAAGAAGGACCTGGGGGTCCTGGCAAGGCAGGCAGGAGCCAGCACTGTGCCCTGGGGGCCAAGAAGTCTAATGGGATCCTGGGGTGCATTAGGAAGAGCATTGCCAGCAGGTCAGGGAGGTGATCATGCCCCTCTGCTCAGCCCTGGTGAGGCACATCTGGAGTGCTGTGTCCAGTTCTGGGCTCTTCAAGACAAGAGAGACATGGAGTTCCTGGAACGGGTCCAGCAGAGGGCTACAAAGATGATTAAGGGACTGGAACATCTCTCTTATGAAGAAAGGCTGAGGGAGCTGGGCCTATTTAGCCTGGAGAAGCAACAACTGAGAGGGGACTTTATCAGTGTCTGTAAGTATCTGCAGGGAGGGTGTAGAGAGGATGGACCAGGCTCTGCTCGGTGGTGCCAAGGAATAGTACAAGAGGCAGTGGGCACAAACTGAAACACAGGAAGTTCCATCTGAACACAAGAACTTATTTACTGTGCAGATAATGAAGAACTGGAACAAGTTGCCCAGAGAGGTTGTGGAGCCTCCTTTCTTGGAGATATTCAAAAGCCATCTGGACACAATCCTGAGTAAGGTGCTCTGGGGGACCCTGCTTGAGCAGGGAAGTTGGACTAGATGTTCTCCAGTGGTCCCTTCCAACCTTACTCATTTTGTGATTTCGTGATTCTGTGACTGAATTCCTTGTTTTGCTTTGCTTTGCTTGCATGCAGATTTTGCTTTCCCTATTAAACTGTCTTTATCCACATATTTTCTCACTTTTATCCTTCCACTTCTCTCCCCCATCCCACCAGGAGGGAGTAAGTGAGCAGCTGTGTGGGGCTTAGTTGGGGTTAAACCAAAACAGTCTTTTTTGGCACCCAATATGGGGCTCAAAGGGTTCCAGATAATGACAGATTTGATTGGGATGTACCAGATTGAATTTAAAGCTGTTAGTGCTGTTTAACTGGTAATGAGCAGGCTCCTGTGTTTGCCGTGAGGTTCGCTTACCTGACTGTATATTAGAGCCTAGTGCTTGTTAGTGGCCACTTTTTGCTTTCGCTGCTGCTGTAGTGCTGTGCTGCTCATCACCTCACTGTATTGTGCCTGGGAGCATTCAGATAACAGCAATGATAATGCCCTTGCGCTGACAGGTGGCCAGACCATCACTGCTGTTTCTGTGCTGCTGTACTGGACAGGCTGGAACTTCAGTGTGAACTTCAGTTGAAGGGACTGTGGCCTGTGGATGAGTCCACGTGGGAGCAGGACACCCCAAAGTGTCTGTGGATGTGGGTACGTTCAAGCCAAAGTAGGTACATCTTGAAGCATCTCTGGCTGTGATTATGTCCATGCTGCAGCAGGTATACCTCTGAAGGGATTGTGGCCCAAGGACAACTTATTCTCCAAGAGAAGTTGCTCCGAGGCCAGTCCATACCACAGTAGAACGACAGATCCCAGCACACAAGGGCTTCTCCTTAGGCAGGAAGATGCCACAGGGCAGCTGACATTTACAGAGCAAACATGCCCCCACCCACCACCACCACCCCCGCCTATAAAGAGTGGGAGCAAACAGGATGAGCAAACAGTGTGGCATGTCAGCCAGGTCACGGCATAGCAGTTTGTGCAGAAGTACATGCAGGAAGGGCATCATCACCCTACCAGTTCAAGAGGTGAGCTCAACTGGTGGTCATCACCCTCTCGGAAGGAGCTCAGCAATGGTATCCACCCAGCAGAAAGCTATGTCCTTTGCCAGAAGGGATGTGGTGACTCAGAAAGAGCTCCCATGAAAACATGCAGCTGTCCAGGCCTCAGGCTGCAGGGAGAGCCAGAGCCTGGCATTGGTATCGGATGGCAGTAGAGGCGACAGCTGGGTGAGGTGTGACCAGGTGGATGATCTGCTCAGTCTGGTGGAAGAGCTAAGAGAGGAAGTAGAAAGGTTAAGGAGCATCAGGGAGTCTGAGTAGGAGACTGGTGGAACCATGCTCCCCCCAGCAGGCAGAAGGCAGTAGCTCAAAAGAAAGGAGTGAATGGAGCCAAGTCCTCGCTCAGGGTGGCAGGCAAAACCCCTCCTTGCCAACCTTACCCTCCCAGATGCCTCTGTACAATAGATGCAAGGCTCTGGATGTGGAAGACCAGTCAATGAATGATGAGGATGAAGGGAAGTCTGCTGCCTCCCTGGGGCCCAGGTTAAGGATGCGTAGCAGGGAGAATGCCAAAACTGAAACCAGTACACCGCTGAAAGCTCAATAAAACATTTATTACAAAGAAGTATCAAACAAAACGAGAAGCCGAGAGGCAGGAAAGAGAAGGGAAACGAGCCCCCAAGACAACCCCCCACTCACTCAGGCGTTACTTACAAGGTTGTCTTACCCACCCTAGAATGCTTAGAATTCCCCATAGCAGAAGCTGCATCCTCAGAGCGTCGGCAGGCTCACACGATAGCAGGCGTCCCTGTAAAGGCAATGTTGTCCTCCATGTGAAGCTTGAGTTCGCTCCCAGCAAGAGCTATCTGCTTTTTATACAATTAACCTATGACGTCTACCTGGGCAGGTGTGGCCAGCACCGCCCAGCTAAAGGCCTTCGGTCCCTCCCCCTGTTATGTAAGTGGTGCCCCTTCTGCACGTGCGTGTGTACATGGGAATTTTCCTGCGCCTGTGTGCTACACCTCGGGGAGTCTTTTCTAAATGAGTCTGGGGGCTTACTTCATCATCCTCCTCTTCACTTTCTTCTTCAAATGCCCTTGGAGGGCTGTCAGCCAATAACCAGGCCCCAATTAATTTCAGTTTATACAAGATGCCTCCTTCAAGGATGAAGTTCTAATTTATCAGTGCTTGTTTTCACATAACTTGGCAGGAAAAGAACAGACTCTCACAGGTGGCTGGGCCAAACACAGACCAAAGGCAGCAGTGGCTAATTAAGCACAAATGCAGGATGTCACCAAGAAACTTCCTAGCCTTATATGACCCTCAGACTACTACCTATTACTGGTCTTCCATGTGGGTGGCGATGAAATTGCAACACGTAGTCCAAGGGTGATGAAAAGAGACTTTGGGGCCTTGGGATGGTTAGTAAAGGATTCTGGAGCACAGATAATTTTCTCCTCTATACTTCCAGTTGCAGGTAGACATTGAAAAAAACAGACAGACACAGTCTATTAATACCTGGCTCTGTGGATGCTGTCACCACCAAAACTTTGACTTTTTTGATAATGAGGATGACCTACAAAGCACCAGGCCTGCTGGCATCAGATGGGATTCACCTTCCTCAAAAGGGGAAGAGGGTCTTTGGTCATGAGCTACCAGGGCTCATTGATAGAGCTTTAAACTAGACATGATGGGGGAGGAAGATAATATCAAGTTTGCCTCTGACAAACTGTGGCTGTGACAAGATAAGGTTAGAGGGACAGGGTACTAGCAAGTACGGCAGATGAGTTGGATGGGGAAACCTTCAGGCCCTGGGAGTTAGTCCATTACCTGGAAGGTGCATACTCTTCCCCCCTGCCCCCGCCACGTGGCCCGGCGACCCCGTAAGGAGCTCACACAGACCACCAGGGAGGGACAGACAAAAGAGGAAGTTTATTGTGGGGATAGGGGTTTATAAGGCTTTTAGGAGGGTTAAAAGGGGACCAATTACAGGTTCAGGGTCTTACAGAAAAACCAATCGGGTAAAGAGTTAACAGCCAATAGGAAGGGGTTAACAAAGGCCAATGAGAACACCTCAGGACATCTTCCCAGGACACTCCTGTATGGGAGATAAGAGTCCTTCACAGAGGGTGTTGGGAAGAAGGAGCAGTGACTTTGCAGAACTGCAAAAAGCCATTTTGAAACCTGTTTAAACCACATTAAAACCTTCTGTTTCTATAACATTTGAGCTGTTTTCTTCTTTTTCTTCACTAGTCCATCTCTGACAGGTTTTTTTCCATCCTACATATGGTAAATCCATTGCCACATCTCCTCCTTTTGTGTTTTCTAAAGCTGGATATGCTTTTAATGATTGAAAGGTTCTGGCACAACTGAGCATGCATGGAAAGACACACATAAAAAGAAACACTATGAAAAGTCCTAGTACGATAACTACAATAATTTTCTTAATAGTGGAAGAGAGACCTTTAAAGGGTAGCCAGTTGAAAAAATCATCAAAAGTCAGATGATCAACTTGACTGATTTCATGAACTAAGGACTTAAGCTGATTGATCTGGGAGTGGATAGATTGGGAATGATCAGAGAAGTTGAGGCAGCAGAGGTCTTCAAACTCCTGACACCCATGGCCATTTACTAAAAGGAGAAAGTCAATTGCAGCACGATTTTGTAACAAGGCTTTCTTATTGGTTTGGGTATCTTGTAATAGATCATCAAGGGCAGCACTGGTGGCATTAGTTTCTTTTGCTAGCCAACATCCCATTCTGGTAAGGAGCACTAAGGCTTCTGTGGAGCTGACAACTGGAAGCATGATACCACCTAGAACGTTTATGGTGTTGGACCAAAAATGCATGCTGGAATTGCATTCTGCTGTGAATTCACTCAAGAACTGCATTTTTGCTAAGGGATGTTCTTCAGCTGGAGGTGGGGGTGCTGCAGCCACAGGGACCTGTGCTGCTTTAGGTGGAGAAGGTGGTTTTGGTTGTGATGGTGTACAAGTTTCGAGCTGGCTTCCCGCCAAGTTCCCCGAAACTCGACAACAAGGACCTGCCTCCCAGAGAGGGAAAAGAGGGAAAAAAAACTAAGCAACCAAAGCTATAGCAAATATATATATATATATATATTTTACATATGAGACAGATACAAAAGAGGAAAAGACCGAGCGGGGGGGGGGGGGGGGGGGGAAGGGGAAGGGAAAGGGAGAAAGACAAAAAGGGGCAAGGACCGAGCAAGTCAAACAACCAGTCAAAGGCAAACTAGCAGAAATCTCACCACTTCCCTTCGAACAGGCAGAGTGACTTGACGCGACCCAAGGCTCTCCTCTCACACGTGGCAGATAGCGGCAGTCGCTGTAGGCCTCGGCTCTAGATAAGCTCGACCGAAACAGGGACCCACCGTTCTCGAACCTCGCCGGAGAGGAAGAGGGCGCGATCCCTCCCACTGGCTTTATTTATACCTCCAGTTACGTAAAGGAATAGCATGGAATACTTCCGTGATCACTTTTCTAGTTCCTTCCTGGTTACAAGTTGGTCTCCAGGAAGGCCTAGGGTGAAACCCTAGTTAAGAGATGAGTGTAAACCTTGGAATTGCCTACACACTCTACGGAGCTTCTTACATGGGATGGGTGAGGTTGTTTGGAGGTTAATGTTTCTTTTTGCACGATTTTTGGGAGGACTAGCAGGTAAAGATTTCATAAGGGTAGCTGGATTGTACAGTGTTAATTTCCCAAATGTGCAGGGGCCTCCAGTAGCTAATCTAGGAATCGTATTCCAGACTCTAAGTCCACAAATTAAAAAGACTCCTTTTGGAAGAATAACTGAATCAGGGGTAGCATGTATCTGGAAAGGAATCTTTTCCTTGCACCAGAAACTGAAGTTGGAATAAGGTCCATAAGAGGTGACATTAATTAATTCAGAAGAGGTAACATATTTGTTGTGAACGAAGTAAAAACAGAGAGGAGATATAATACTCCCCAAGATTTCTAATTCCTCAGGTCTCTGCCACTGATAGCTAAATGTCTGTCTGTCATGTGAAGATTTTGCTGGTCATGTGAGACAGTCTAAGAATGGATTTCTAAACTGATCATGGTCATCACACCAGGGGATATATTGATTTCTAAAATCGCCCCATTCTCTTGGTGTCCAGGGGATTCCTACCAGACAGGTCTTAAAAGGATGAGAGGGGTCTAAGGTAGATAAACAGATAGAGTCAGTATTTAATGATTGTGCCAGGTTTAGCCAAACATTTTGACCAGAGAGCATTACCCAATTTGGAATTGTTGGAGGAGGTGTGGCAAGGGCTCCTGACGTTAAGTCTTTCTGATTTGCTGGTGTTATGCTGCACACAAGAAACAGTATTATCCCAAAAGTGATGCTGATGGGGGATCGCTTCCTGTAGTTGGTGCTGAATCTGTTGGTGCTGGATCTGCTGCTGGTTGAGCTGGGAGAGAAACTTCTTGGTGAATCCTTACTAGTCTGGATGGTATCCATCTTGGACCTGCGCCTGTGGAGACACAAGCGTGGCCTCTTCCCCAAACAATTAGGGGGACAGGACCGAGCCATTCTCCTGTCAGGATATCCTTGTATTTTACCTTAGCTTCCCCCGTTTTTAATTTTCCAGTTCCAAAATGATGTCCAACAGGTGAAACATCCTCATGCAGTCTATTTAAAAAATTGAGGACATACAATGCTTTGTTTAAACATTCTGATGGAGAGAGACCTACAGTTGTTTTTTCTTGTTTTTTCAGTATATCTTTTAAAGATTTGTGAGTTCTCTCTACTATCCCTTGGCCTTGTGGAGAGTGAGGAATGCCAGTGGTGTGAACTATTCCCCACATATTGAAAAATGTTTTAAGGGAAGCAGAAATGTATGCTGGGGCATTCTCTGTCTATTTGTTTTGGAATGCCCATTATGGCAAATGCTGAGGAAAAGTGTCTCTTAACATCTTTAGCTTTTTCTCCTGTATGTGCAGTGGCAACAATGAGTCCTGAGCAAGTGTCCACTGATGCATGTACATATTTCAATCTGCCGAATTGCGGCATGTGTAACGTCTGATTGCCAGAGTTCTAAGGGGCTAAGGCCTCTTGGATTAACTCCTTCAGATCTCACTGGAGTTACCAACTGACAATCTGGATATGCAGACACAATGGCTTTGGCTTGAGAGCTAGATAATTGAAACATTTTTTGCAGTGCTCTAGAATTTTGGTGGAAAAAGTTATGCGAAATTTTTGCTTTCTCAAAATTGTTAGGTGTAGGTACTGAGTTAACTGGGAAAGTTGAATTTGCTGCTTTATCTGCCACAGCGTTCCCTTCTGTAAGTGGGCCTGGGAGGCATGTATGTGATCTAATGTGAGTGACATAGAAAGGATGTTTCCTCTGTTGGATTAATAGTAACAATGTTTTAAACAGTGTAAACAACTTTTGATTGTTCAAATCTTTTAAGTAACTATTTTCTATGCGACTCACAACTCCTACAACATAGGCAGAATCTGATACTAAATTCAGAGGCTGTGGAAAAAGCTGGAACGCTCTTACCACGGTTGAGAGTTCAGCAATCTGATGTCGGAGGACAGAAATTGTGTGAACAATTTCTATTGCATTTCTGAGACCTTTACCTTGGCATGGCTGGGTGCAGACAGTAAAAAATACTGTGCCACTAATATGGCTGCAGGCCTTGTGCCAAGGTGAAGGAGGAGTTATTTTGGCAGGAAAACAAGTTTTATGGACACCTGCTGTTATCCAATTAGTACTGTACACCACAGTATGTTTCCCTTATGTATCCAATGTAACCTGGGAAAGAATCACGTCTCTGTGTCACAAGCAGCATATAAGCTGCCTTTCCTGTAATAAAGCAGACATTTTTGCCAATCATATTAATTTGTGGGCATTTCTGTCTGACCCCCTCCGCTGTTATCTGGCGCCCGTTTAACAGGGAGTCCTACTTCGCCGAGTTCTGCAGGAACGTAAGGCAAACGGAGGAGGCATGGGGCCCGCGCTATCCACAGAGGACGAAGCGACGGAAACGCTCCTCCGCTTTATGATCTCTCTAGGAGAGCCTGTTTCTGATGAAAAAGCCCCTAAGGGATTAATAAAATGAGTGAGAGCGAAGAATCTACTTCCCACTGCTCGGACCGCCTTTCAGGTGTCCACAAGGGACGCTATAAAGGCATTGTTTTGGGACGGGATCTCTACGGGGTCGGACGCCGCTAGAAAGTGTACTATATTTTGGCGTCTGGCAGTTGAGTCGCTACAAGAGTTAAGTTCTGAGCGACGGGGACTCATAACTGTTCAAACAGCTCTGTCGGGGGATGGCGGGACTACGGCAAGTCCCCGCCCCGATCGGTCCGCTGTAGGGGAGATCCCCGTGCCTGCGGCTGCGAAGTTGCGAATGCTAGGACCCTTAAAAGCAGCGAGATCACCTCCGTTTAGCACTGTGTATGTAGCAGCAGAAAGTCTAGGGGCTGCAGGAAAATCAGTAGCGGCGTAGACTAAAGTTGGAGTCGTGCCAACGGCACCGCTCTCTACTGCGGCTGCGCAGTCGGCAGTGTCGCTCCTCACTGTGCCTGCTACTGCGCATGTGTCGCCTGGACCAACGCTGCTAGGAGCCTCCGTGTCGCTAGATGGCGCTGCATCGCTGGCGCCTGAAGCCTCCATGAAACCCGGAAGAAAGCCACTGTGGATCGCTGCCATGACAACAGACGCTGTTTTCAAAAAAACCCCAAAAAGCCAAAAAACAAACAAAAAACCCCAAAACCAAACCGTTTCCAGGTATGGTACATATGAAAAGAAGTAGCAGCTATTGAGCCTTGCATTAGAAGATGCTATATTAGCACAACGAGCAACACCGAAAAAGTGCCACTTCTCGTTGACAGGAGAGGCAGGCTAGAGAACTGCCTTCCCGTATTTTTGTTAACTCTCGTGTTAATTGTGTTGTGTGTCCAATGTTTTTGTGAGCTCATTGTATTGCTAACGGTACCGTGCTAGCGTGTGTGTGTTGGGGGTTGTGTGTGTGGAGAAGCGAACATACGTTTGTTAGTAACTGTTAAAACCCAGAGGTGAGAGTCTGGGAGAATTTCCTCCCGTTAGAGTGTCTCAGGTACACGTAACGGCATAAGAATTCCCTTTAGGATTACTCAAACAGCTGCCAGAGTCCGGCGTGCTGGCGCTGGCAGCCACGGCAAAAGGCGGCGGAGGGACCTCAGCGACAGTGGCGACGGCGGGACAAGCGGCAACGCCGACAGCTACCTCTGCAGAGCCAGCCAGACTTCTGCGGGGATTCCCGGGAGCTGCACGGCGCACGGAGCGGCCCGGGGAACAGCAGCTCGGCGGTGACTGGCTTGCGGGGGAGTAGCCCCGCAGAATCCAGGCATGTCAGTAATTGAGAAGAGAAAGCAGAATCTCTCTCTTTAGTCCTTCTACTCACTTGTACATAACTTAAAACTAAAAGATTGTGTTTTCCTAGAAGTTAGCATGCAATCCCAGAGAATGAATCTTTATATAAAAGCTTTAGTGAATTGCCTTATTTTTAGTTACATCTTACCCCTGTAAAGACCTTCTGCCCAAATATCGTGTTCAGCCTTAGCAGGAGGAGACATAAGGTTCACACAATAGAGATCATTTGTTGCTTAGCAACTGGTTCACACAATAGAGATCATTTGTTGCTTAGCAACTGAGTGAGACTCAAACCACCTCCAGCAGTCTCTCAGAACTAGGGAGAGAGTAGAACTTACCTTACGAAAACTACAAATTTGCAAATGAGATAAATGGAAAGCCGACAGGCTGAGGATTTCCTTAATTCTTAGATAAAACATCTCTCTATCTTCCTGTTATAAACTGAGAAGTGATTGTGACAGTGGAAATCACATCTTTAGAATTGTGTTTAAAAAGGTTTACTCAGCTGATTTTAACATTTGTATGTTTAGTTTATATTCCTGTCTGATATTATTTCTTTTCCTTGGTCAAGTTTAGTGAATTATTTTTTTTCTTCTGTGTTTGTGACAGAATTGCATCTTTGAGCTGCATTTCATGTACTGCTTAAGCAATTGTTAATATTCTATTTATAACAGCAGCAAGAACATTTTTTCAGATTTTAATATATATCTTCTGTTGTGGATTCGTACAGTATGTACAGAGCAGTTTGGTCAAATGAAACATATTATACGTTTTTAAATGTTTTATAACTGCTGATATAGCATACAGCCTAATTGCTTTTCTAAAAACACTACTCAGGCACACACTATGCTGTGAAGTTTGACTTATCTCTCTTGGCACTGATGTTATGTCAACAGTTACACTACATGAATTTCAGATTCTTTTTAAAATAACCTAACAAGATGCAAAATGTGCGTGTTTAATTTATATCGATAAAAGAGCAAATTACTAAATTACACTTTTCAAAAAACATTGATGTGTGAATTAGAACTTTTTATGCCCATTTGATTTATAAAGCAGAAATGTCTGGAGATTACATGATAATCTGTCAGGAAATCAGTAGAGATTGCAATAAAACTGAGTTACTGGAGTCAGGTTGAACTTAGTAAAATTTTTCTAGTTTGCCTCCCAATATAACGATCTCAAAGCTAGATTTAGTTAGCTTTACATTCGGTGAATTATTTAAAAACTGTGAGTGATTTAGGATTTTAATATAACAGGTGTGGGTTTTACCTGTTCTGTGCTGTTGTTCCACAATTATGGAGTTACATGATCTTACAACTAGTTATTTGTTTTCCTTTGTGCTGCTTATGTTGTGAATTCTGTTCTCTTACCGAAATTTCATAAGTAAAAGAACTAAAAATACGAGCAGATAATGTAGCTCACATCTAAGGAACTGGCTGCAAACTGGAATCTGGCTTTCTCTATCCTTCTGAACTGCACATGTAGCTTAAAGCTGAGTATTGAAAAGAATAATCAAACAGTATTTTTTCACTGTCGTAGACTTAAACGTGCTAAATATATTGAAAAGTAAGTAAATTAACTTTTACGTACTTAACTTTTCCTTCCTTCTTGGAGTAGTGGGCAACATTTCTACGGTATTCTGAAGAGAAAGACCTTTGTAGTTATCTTTTTAATTTTGTGGTTATATTTTTAGTTTCCTGCTGAGATAGTATTAATTATAATTTTGGAAAAAGAGAGAAAATGACACAAAATCTTTAATTAGTTCCCAAGTGCAAGAAATGTATGGTCTGTATTGAAAAGCCCTGGGATGCACCTGGTGTTGTAATTGGTATGACTAACAATACCTCTCCTATGCCTTCAAATAATCCTTATTCGTTTGGTTATATCACAAATCAAAAATGTTCATTCTCAATCTATCGTTAGTAATTGTCATGAATACGAGGAGCCAATCTGTGGCTCCGGTGAGCCTAGCCCGAGAATGAGCAGATGATACAAAATACAGTAAATTGGAGAAACTGTTTTAATTGTTTTTGTCATCTTTGTATTAATCAGAACAATAACTAAGGCCATGCATTAACCATTCAATGCAGGCCATGCATTTTAAAGAACAACATGCATTGGTTTTTTCTTTCTTGTATAGCAGGCCTCTTGGCCTAATAGATCCCTGACTCTACTATTCCAGAGTTAAGGAAATCTCTGTCACCAACAAGGTGTTTCCACTTATTCTTTTTGTATGTGTTATTCTATTGTTAGCAAGCAAGGATCAGAGTTGGAATCACAACTTGCATTTTTCTCCAGCATAGAAAGTTATAATATGATTACATTTGTATTATGAATTTAGCCAAAATTTGGAAACAAACTCTCCTGAACTGTGTGCTGCCAAGTTGTTCTGGCAGCAGTGTTAAAGGTAAAAGCTAAAGCTAAGTCCTGGCTTCAAGAAGTGAAGGACATATATGATGCCGTGTGCAGAGTGTCTGCAATTGTGCTTGGTTTTGCCTCCTGGGATGGGGCAGACGTGTCACTAAGGGGAAAAGAAGACAATGGAAAGCTGTAGAACTTGTAACATCCTGAGGGCTAATGGTTGTCACTGTATACAATGGTCTGTTTCTGTGCTGTTCATGTCACACCAGTGATGTTTGTGAAGATAAGGCAGACTGGTGTGGTTTCAGAATTCTACATCAGATATTGATTATTTTGCAGTGCTCATATTTGTATGTGTTTCATCCCAGTAGTGTTACAGCAGGTAACAAGAATTATTTGGAATCAGTATATGACAGAAACCTTTTGGCTTACGAGTCTACCCAAGATTATATGTGATTGTGCAATAACAATTTTTGAGATAACCTTCTATATCATATCCAAACTAGAAAAAACTTTTAAAGGGTGGAGTGCTTGTCCACTTTGAAAAATACTACCAAACTGCCAGGCAATGCTATGTATTTGGTATAGGGGTCAGTGATTTAAGAATTTGTAAAACACTTTTGCAAGACAGAAACGGGGAGAGAACAGGTAGCAGCCCCCTCAGTTCACTTGCAAAAGTTGCTTCATATGTTAAGGGTTTTTTTGTACACAGGTGTTCGTAGCTGCCTGCATGATGAATGAAACCTTGGAAAGAAAGAATGAGGTTGATGCTGTTTTCTGCGGGTAACAATGGTAACATCAGGAGCCGTTGTGGCTAACAGTTTCCTCAATATTGTTAGAACACAGTTTTTGGAGCACAGTTCTTTTTAGTATTATAAACATAGTTTTTTTAGTCATATACACCTTTTTAGTATAATTTTTTTAAGCACATGAAATTAAGGATTTAAGAGAGTGTATTGTACGAACTTTAAAGTAAGTATTACAAGAACACAATTTTTCAGCATTATGAGCACATTTTAGTGTTGTTAAGGCACAGTATTTTTAGTTTTGTTGGAGCACAATTTGTTAGTATGTTTAAGCATATAATTATAGAAGGTAAAGATCTTAGATTATTCACTGGGTACTGGTGGAAGAAAGTTTACCTGTTTGGTGGAGAAGCTTTCAAACCAAAAGGTACTAGAGAATTAGTATGGTCTCGTACTTCATGAGACACAGTGAAATGAGATTCAAAAGTATGTTTGTGTGAAGTGTGTTTGAATGATGGTGGCCACCGTGTGAAAGTGAATGAATGAAAATGTATGCATGTATATGTGTGAATATTCACTTACACATATACAAACACTTTTGGATAAACAAATACACCGATACCTTTACATAAAATGGCAAAAAATCCTGAACAAACTCTCCGGGCTGCAATAGAATGGTATAACGGCGGAGAGGCTCGGACAGAATTGCTTACGAATCAATATGATTGGCAAAAATGTCTGCTTTATTACAGGAAAGGCAGCTTATATGCTGCCTGTGGCACAGAGACATGTGATTCTTCCCCAGGTTACATTGGATACATAAGGAAAACATACTGTGGTGTACAGTACTAATTGGATAACAGCAGGTGTCCATAAAACTTGTTTTCCTGCCAGAACAACTCCTCCTTCACCTTGGCACAAGGCCTGCAGCCATATTAGTGGTGCAGTATTTTTTTACTGTCTGCACCCAGCCATGCCAAGGTGAAGGTCTCAGAAATGCAATAGAAATTGTTCACACAATTTCTGCCCTCCGACAATGGTATGCAAAGAGTGCAATAGAAACAGAAGATCCAGTGTTAATATATGATTATGTCATTGTGTTATTTAAGGGCCAAGGTGTGAAAAAGTATAACAGAAGACATATGACCCAGAGTTTAATGGAGTTCCATTTCCAAGGATGTTCTGGACGGAGTGGAAATTTTAAGAATAAACCCTACATGTAAAGAAGCACTTTTAGGCACACTTTGAGAGCACACATCTTGGGGTCAATAGGTTGTTAAGTTTATTAATGATAGTAGTGTTATTGTATGTCTGCATTTATTGAAATGTTATGGATACAATAAGGAATGTTACAGAAATACAATTTAAATTGTTCAAACTTCAACAGGGGATTTGTCGGAGGACAGAAATTGTGTGAACAATTTCAATTGCATTTCTGAGACCTTTACCTTGGCATGGCTGGGTGCAGACAGTAAAAAATACTGTGCCACTAATGTGGCTGCAGGCCTTGTGCCAAGGTGGAGTTATTTTGGCAGGAAAACAAGTTTTATGGACACCTGCTGTTATCCAGTTAGTACTGTACACCTGTGGTAGTTTCCCTTATGTATCCAATGTAACCTGGGGAAGAATCACATCTCTGTGTCACAAGCAGCATATAAGCTGCCTTTCCTCTAATAAAGCGGACATTTTTGCCAATCATATTGATTTGTGTGCATTTCTGTCTGACCCCCTCCGCCGTTAATCTGAGATGAGCCTTCAACTTGATGAACATCTGTTTTCCATTCTCCTTTTTCAAACCAAGCTACTACTGCATTACTAGACTTCCCCAAGCCGTCTCTGAACAGTGTCACAGCTTTCTTCAAAGGGCTAGTAGAAAAGTTATTTCTCAGTCTGGGTTGGGAGATAGAAAGAAACTGTAGAAAAGGAATTGCTGGTAGATGGGTTATCAGTTTGCCTGTAAAATCTGACATAACCAGTTGAAAATCAAACAGATGTAAATCATAATAACGCAATTGAGATTTGGACAGTGGAACATAAAGAAAATCTGAGTCTTTCCCTGACAGTTCTACCATTCGGAGCTTGCCTTTGTGACAGACTTTTGCAAGCATTTCAGGTAAAGTAACAAATGTCTTCGAAAACTGGTGACTGAGAAATACCCATTCCCACAAAAGAAATTTTTTGGGTTTTGAGTCCAATTGTCCTATTACAGCAAAAGGCTGTTTTGATCCACGAAAGATTAGCAATGCAGTAGGTAATCCTTCCACTCTCCTGTTTACCTGTTGTTCTGAAATTTTTTGATTGATCACTTCAATAATATTCTCTGCTTCTGGTGTCAAGTGACGAGGAGAAGTTAGTTCTGCTTCTCCTTTAAGGAACTGAAACAAAGGAGCTAAGAAATCTGTTGAGAAACCAAAAAAGGATCGTATCCAAATGAGATTTCCCAAAAGAGACTGCAGATCATTTAGTGTTTTTATTTTGGTGGGCAAGGTTACTGCTTGAGACCTAAATGTTCTCTCATCTATTAACAAGCCAAGGTACTTCCACGGGGAAATTTTTTGTTCCTTTTCTGGAGCTATTTCTAACCCATGATTACTCAGGGCTTTTTTCACAGATTCATGTACCAATGTCAATTTGTCAGTATTAGGGGCTGTGATTAATAAATCATCTATGTAATGGAAAATGATAGCTTCAGGAAACTGAGATCGAACTGGCTCAATTATATTGGACACTACAGATTGACATATTGTGGGACTATGTGGCAACGTGGCAATGTGAGCCAACTTAGATGTTTGGAGGGTTCAGCTGCATTAATAGCTGGAATGGAAAATGCAAATTTGTGTGTATCATTAGGATGGAGGTAGATATTAAAAAAACAGTCTTTAATGTTTAAAATAACAAGTGGCCATTCTGCTGGGAGCATGGCAGGGGAGGGTAACCCAGCTTGGAGGGCTCCCATCGTCTCTATGATATTGTTGACTTCTCTTAAATCATGCAATAACCTCCATTTTCCAGATGATTTTTTGATTGTGAAAATAGGAAAGTTCCATGGAGTGTTTGTGGGGACTAACCTCTTTTTGTCTAATTGTTCTTTTACCAAATTATGAATTTGCCGCAATTTCTCTCCTCTGAGGGGCCACTGGTTTATCCACACTGGTGTGTTTGATGTCCATGTGAGAGGTGGTGCTTGCAGCTCTCCAGTGGCCCTCATCACAAATTTGGAATGGATAAGATAATTCTCCACTGTGTTATTACATCTCTGCCCCACAGGGTTAGTGGAATGTCCAATATAAAAGGCTTAGATGATGCTACCTTACCCTGTGGGCCTTGGACCAGAAGTGGTAAAATGCTCTGGAGAGGAATTTTGGACCCTCCTACTCCCTGGATGTCGACAGCTGGTCTTGTTGTACCCCAGGTGCTGGGCCAATCTTTGGTAGAGATAATTGAAATGTCAACCCCGGTGTCCAATAAACCAGACACGGATTTCTGTTAACCTGAATTAGGAGAGAGAAGAGTACATTCTATTATAGGTCTGTCAAGAGTAACCTTTTGAGCCCAATTAATGTGAATTCCCTGTTCATCTTGGGTCTCTTCCTCCATGGGTATGACCTGTGCTATTTGATCTTCTGGATTAATCACTGTGGGTACAAAGTTAGGTTTGATTACAACAGACACAACTTTAGGATCTTGAAGACTCATAACCATAGGTAACACAGTAATGCCTAATGCAGTTGCAGAATCTGTTCCTGTGATAACACATTTACCTTTATAATTTGAAACCTGAGAAAAAGCAGAAGCCAACAACACAGTGTGATACTCTGCCTTTTCTAAGGTTTGCAGTTTTGAAGTTGCTAACTCCAATTTAAAGGCACTTGTTTGGGGTTTTTGTTGGGAACTGTTTGAGAGGGTAGATTAGATTGCCTTTTATGTCCACGCGCTGCTCTAAGCGCTGGTTAGGCCGTTTCCCGAATTCTGTGTTTTGTGAATAGGCCTGGGTGAGAGTGGGTTCCCATTTCTGTCAAATAGGGATTGACATTCTATAGCCCAGTGTAGCCCTTTTTTACATCTGGGGCAAATGTTTGTAGGAGTGGTTTTTTGAGAATTGGGGTTTTTAAATCTTGGGCGGTTAGCTTTCATATGACCTGGATGTTTGCAATTATGACATATCTCTTTGGAGTGGTCTAAGGCTGCTGCTAAGGCTTGGGTCATTTTTTCTGCCATCTGCTGAGTTGTTTCTGCAATTTGGTTGCCTAATTGTGTATTAGCTTCAGGTAATTGGTTAGACATTGACACTTGAGCTTGGACCAGACTATTTGTTAACTTGTCATTAGGGCTAATATCTTTACAAGCCTTTACCATATCCATGGGGGTAGGGTCACAAAGATTTCTGAGTATCTGCTTCAAGAATAGGGCATCTTGTGCTTCTTTCATACTTATTTGTTTTTCTATAGATTCCTTCAATCGCTCTGCAAAATCAATAAAAGATTCATCAGGCTTTTGAATTACATTATTGAAAGGTGGAGTTGTTTGAGAGGCATCAGCTACTGATTGTAGTGCCTGTAATGCCATGTTTCTGGTAGCAATTAAGTCTTGTTTTGGAATTTTGGCCTGATCTGTATTTGCAGCATATGGACCCTCACCAAAAAGCATTTGTATTGTAGTTTCTATAGGTCTACGTGTAGTGGTACTTGTTTTGTGAGCATATTTTCTAATTAAAGCTTTCCATTCATCTAAAAATAATGTTATTTGTACCTTATTTAGCAAGGATCTCATTATATCTTTTAAATCATTTGGAGTTAGTACAAAAGCTGAGAATAAAGACGACAGAACTCGCACTGCATATGCTGAATTTAAACCATAAGTTGTTACTGCCTTTTTTGCATCCTTGAGAAGGGGTATGGCTAAGGGGTCCCATACAGGGGGCCCACCTGGAGTATAAAACACTGGATATGCCTGCAATAAATTTAAACCATTAACATGTCTAGCAATGTTATTTATATCATTATAATTATTGGTATGGTTGGTTCCTGTGGAAGAAAGAAAAGGGTTAAAAGGAGAAACAGAATTGTTAAAATTATTTGACGTATTTGAAAATAGATTATTGGAAGAAAATTGGTTAAGTGTTGTTAAGGATTGTGAATGGTTTGTAGTTGGAAAACTGTTTGATTAGTCTGGTTCTGCTGAGTCAGTCACAGCTAGTTCCACGCTGTGAGAGGTGAGGGGAATACTGTCAGTTAGGTGGGTGAGTCTTTGATGCTCGGTCGTGGAGGTGTTCTGAAGCTGTTGTTTTCCTTGTATGTCGTGGCACGATGTAGAAAGGAGCAGAGGAGAGCTGGAACTGCAAAGCAGAGGTTTGCCCGTCCCCAGCGCCGGGCATAGACAGGGAGGGGGGCCCAATGACGTCATCCTGTCCCGCTCGGCATCCGTAGGGAACGCAGAAGTTCTCGCTGTTGGTCCGGTGTTGTTGGAAGCCGGAAGTTCCATGCCTCCTTTGTTTGACCATGCGGTGATGGCAGCCGGGGGCTGCGGCTGCGAAACTGCCTGGGGAAGCCGCAGTTGGTGATCTCCTGCTGAGAGGGGGGGCTGGAGCCACACAAACGCCTACTGGATTTTCCTCGGCACAATTCTGCCCCGAAGAGTGCCTGTGGCAGCTATTCCATGTGAGGGGCGGTGGAATAAAGTTTTGTGTCACTGGGGGTGTGCCTGGAGCGGTGCTGCTAGTCGGGTGAGGAGCGCCTGGGCTCGGGAACGGCGGGATAGGTTCTCCCACCCTCGGAGGGAGAGGGGGGGAGGAGGGGAGAGGTCTCACCGGAGCTGGCCGCAGGCGGCTCCTCCT
The DNA here is from genome assembly GCF_003945725.1 of Corapipo altera. NCBI lineage: Eukaryota > Metazoa > Chordata > Aves > Passeriformes > Pipridae > Corapipo > Corapipo altera. The sequence goes on along the minus strand of NW_020885058.1, from coordinate 376,993 downwards.
CCCCTCGTTCCACCAGCAGTCGCGACGGAGGAGCCTGGGATGGGGCAGGAGGCGCCTCGGTGCTGCCCGGGAGGGGGGTTGCCGCCCCGGGTCCGACCCGTACAGGGGGCTGGGGCGGGCCAGTGCCAAAACCGCCAGCCTTATCAGGAACCAGGGGCGTGGCACCGCCATGCATCGACCACGGTGGGGGGGGCCACCGGGGGACCCCTGCCAGCGGCTGCCGGAAGGGATCTCCGTCTCCCTCCTCCCCCGTTTCCTGCGGTGACTTCGGTCGCCTCCCCTCTCCCAGACTCAGGAGGGAAGCTGCGCTGTTCTCCCGTAGGGGCTTGGAACTTTTCTGTTGCATTTCAAGTATTGCCAAAACGTGGGTCCAAGCTATGTTGGCATGTAGTGCTGCTTTATCATTGTAATTTGCAGCCATCCAAATCTGTCTGCCCAGTAAGTCCCAATCTTTAGTCGTAAGACAGAAAGGGAGTTTATAGTAATTTTTAACCATAACTTTGGAAAGGCATTTTAAAGCTGTTTTGTTAGTCGATTTCCCGTTGGAACTCAATAAGTTTTTCAAACCCTTATAGTTCTCTTTCTCAGTCTTAGAGAGGGATGTACCCATTTTACAATTTTAGTTTTTTGGTTTTTTTTCTTTTTTTTTTTTTTTTAAGGGAATTTGCCAGTGCCTGCTCCTACCTGTCAGTTGCCAGGGAGGTTGAGAGGTATTCAAAACAGACCGCTATCCTGAAGGGTTGAGTCGTGGTGACTTGCTGAGTCTGCTAATACCTTGAACCACTTAGACACCGGTCTACCATGGAACACAGAATCGCCCCCTTCTGCGCATGAGAACTGCTTATATCTTCACAGAAGAGTTCAGACAGTTGTTGCCTCACCACGAGGGCACCATTTACGGCGGATGAGTTGGATGGGGAAACCTTCAGGCCCTGGGAGTTAGTCCATTACCTGGAAGGTGCATGCTCTTCCCCCCTGCCCCCGCCACATGGCCCTGCGACCCCGTAAGGAGCTCACACAGACCACCAGGGAGGGACAGACAAAAGAGGAAGTTTATTGTGGGGATAGGGGTTTATAAGGCTTTTAGGAGGGTTAAAAGGGGACCAATTACAGGTTCAGGGTCTTACAGAAAAACCAATCGGGTAAAGAGTTAACAGTCAATAGGAAGGGGTTAACAAAGGCCAATGAGAACACCTCAGGACATCTTCCCAGGACACTCCTGTATGGGAGATAAGAGTCCTTCACAGAGGGTGTTGGGAAGAAGGAGCAGTGACTTTGCAGAACTGCAAAAAGCCATTTTGAAACCTGTTTAAACCACATTAAAACCTTCTGTTTCTATAATATTTGAGCTGTTTTCTTCTTTTTCTTCACTAGTCCATCTCTGACAGGTTTTTTTCCATCCTACATATGGTAAATCCATTGCCACAAGCAAGGGCCCTGAGACTGTGACTCTGAGATGTGCTGGTCTCACTGGAGCACACCTGAAGAATTATGGAGATTAACCAGGGGCCCCTGACATAACAGAATCCACCAGGCAAACACCAGGGAAATATCTCAGAGGCATTAAGGGATTTTCTTCTTGGAAGATGACATGACTGACAGCCCAGCTGAGGTGCCTTTACACCAGTGCATGCAGCATGGACAACAAACAGGGAGTTGGAAACCACCGTGCTGCTGGAAAACTATGACCTTGTTGCCACTACTGAAACTTGGTGGGACAAATCCCATGACTGGGGTGTGACTGTCAATGGCTACAGGCTGTTCAGAAGGGACAGGGGAGGAAGGAGAGGCAGAGGCATTGCCCTCTACATCAAGAGGTGGATTGAGTGTGAAGAACTGTCTGTGAAGAACAGCCACAGGCAGGTGGAAAGCCTGTGGGTAAGAATCAGAGACCGAGGCAACAAAGGGAACCTCGTGGTCAGTGTCTATTACAGACCAACTGACCAAGGGGAGCCTATTGACAAAGCCTTCTTGCTCAAACTACAGGAGGCATCGCACTTGCAGACCCGTCCTGCTGGGGGATGTCAACCACCCTGACATACACTGGGAAAGCAGCACAGCGAGCTGTAGGCAATCCAGGAGACTCCTGAATGCATGGAGGACAACTTCTTGAACCAGATAATAAACAACCCTACCAGAGCAGATGAGATACTGGGTCTGATGGTCACTAATGCAAGTAAACTAATTGGGGACATCAGGATTGGAGGTAACCTGGGCTGCAGTGATCATGCACTGGTGGAATTCAGTCCTAAGAGATATGGGTCAGTGTCTTAGTTTAACAAGACACAAATGTTTGCTAAGGAGGGCAGGACAGGAAAAAACCTAACTCCTCCCTCCAAGTTATTATAACTTTGAAATTAGGAGACTTAAGGTGAAAAGGTGTGGAAAAGAATATAACAGCTCTTTACTAAATATATATGTGACAAAAACAGAACAAGCAACAATATCGCAACCGAAACTTTCAAGGGAAAACAATTAAGTATTTTTTGCCTTTCGGTGCAGTTATAACCACAACCAGCAGGGGGCACTGGCACCACTAGTGAGGCAGGGGCTACAGCGACCCACTCACGGTCACCACGTGGCACTGTTGGGCCTCCAGAGAAGCGAAGGCTGCAGTTACTGATGGTCGGCAACCGGTCTGAGACCCCAGGGAGAGCTCCCAACAAGGACACTCCTGCTGTGTCCCAGAGTGGGGGGAGTTGGAAACTCCTCTGCAGATGGCACCAGCTCCAGACAGGCTGTCTCCAAGCATGCTCACTCCAGACAGTCCCCGTTGGGTCCAGTCCCCCTCCCCTTAGCTATGGAGGCGGCGACTGGCAAGGGACGAAGGTGCTGGTCCGTCCAGCAAAGAACAGGGAGACCCAAAAACCCCACGAGGCAATGGCAGCCTCCATTGTTATAGTCAAAGAGACCACAAGTAATTTTTAAAGTATAAAATTCCAAAATTTATTGAAGGCAAATAAGCAAAACAGCGCTGGGCGACCGGGGAGTCTCCGCTCCACCAACGGTCCGCAAATTCAAAAAACCACAAGCTCGTCCTTTTATAGATTTGTAACTTTCGTTTCCCCATAGCCCCCGCCTTGTTCCATTTCTCTCTTTTCACATCATCAGCTCTCTCTGCGCATGCTCTGCTCTGTTGCTTCTGGTTTCCGTTTCTCCCTTTTCACGTCATCAGCTCTCTCTGCACATGCTCTGCTCTGTTGCTAGGGAATCGGTCCTGGGATGAAGACGACAAATCCTCCTCTTGTTACCCCTGGTTTACCTCTTTATGTACGCTTGTGCATTATGTCTTTCCCACATCATTCTAGGCATCCCTTCCCCATATATACATTTAAGGTCTACAGTTAACATAACAGAATATAGCTTGTCATATTAACATAACATTACGGTTTGACATTTTGCAACTACAACATTGCAAATATAATTTGATCAGCAAATTATCTGTTTTTGTCTTTATTAACCATTACAATCCCCCCCTTTCCTATTTACCAGTAATTTACTTATCAAATCTTGTTACAGCTTCCCGAGCTGCACTCAGGGTAGGAGATTGTTCTGCTCTAGGTGTTTCTTCGTTCAATTCAAGATATTGCTGTCTCATTGCCATAAGTTGTACCGTTTCAATTCTACTTTTAATAAAAGTCACAAGTTTATTCAAATACAAGGACCAAATGTCAAAATGATTAACAACATTATTAGGGGACCTATTAGGGTAGAAATCAAAGTAGTTAACCAAGGTGATTGATTAAACCATGATTCAAACCAACTCTGTTGAGCTTCTCTTTCCCTCTTCCTTTGAAGAATTCCTTCACGTAACTTAGTCATAGATTCGCGAACTACTCCTGAATGATCTGCATAAAAGCAACATTCCTCTCCTAAGGCAATACACAGTCCCCCTTGTTGTAAGAATATTTAATCTAATCCTCTTCTATTTTGTAAAACTACTTCAGAAAGTGAAGTAAGGGACTTCTCTAAGTATGATATTGATTTTTCAATTCTCTCTAAGTCTTCATCAACTACTGCTCTCAGAGATGATATATCCCTTTATTTTGTTGAACAAGGGATGTAATTCCAGTCGCTGCCCCTGCTGTTCCCAGACTAAGGAGCAGTAGTTATGGCAGTAAGTGGTTCCCTTTTTTGTATCTTGTGTTTATTATCATCCCAATGGTCAAAGATCGATTCCTTTGAATGGTAAAGGATTCGGGGTATTACCATTATCTGTACACAAAATTCTTTCATTAAATATTCGTAAAGACAAGCAGGGAGTTATACCAGTCTTTGAGCATATCCACCATCCTTCTTCGCCAGGTATAGCCCATTTCTTTGTTTTATCAAGTTTCTTTATTGTAGAGCTGCATAAGTTATCTTTGGCTGGAGGTACATTTCCTATGCACACTCCTTGTCCTCTCACCTGTTGGAGAGTGATTCCTATCTTTCTCTCTTCCCAATTACAGTGTGTAGGGTTGTCCTGATTGGATACTTTAAATGAGGTGTTCAAAGCTATCCCTTCATAAAATGGGGGTTTGATATCATAACACAACCAACAGGAATTAGTCACGTTAGAGTCAGTGTAGTTCAGTGCATGATAGGCCGCTTGCATTAACTTTAATAAGGGTTCTGCTTCCTCATATACCTTGGTGGATGCTAAGGTTACACTAGTATCATTAAAACTAACAGTCGGGACAGTCGAGGTTGTGAAATTCTTTCCTTTCCTATTCCCCTTCCGTCTTGAGTTACTTTCTTTCTTTTTTATGACCTTATTGGGTCCTATTGCCAGAGGGCGTTGAGTTATTTCTTGTTTTTTAATTAGTACTAACCCTCCCCTGTCTGTTCCAGGTTCCCAGTATCTGACTCCCCAAGTTTTTCCTAATAACCATCCTGGGTCCTCTGGTTGCATTACCTGTAGGATTATATAACCACAATTGCAATACCCCACAGATCCCCCAGACGAATCAACCTGTGGATGCTTGCAGCTGGGTGGACCCCATGTCGTGGTTAAGTATTTATCTCGGGAAGTAGGGGTCCAAGCAGAAGCTATAGTGGCACAATCCCAGTATGCACAATAATATTGATTAGGATAGTTACAATACCCCTTTCCTGTATTAGATGCAGGACAAAAATAATAAAGTTTCAGATTTAAACAATGTGGTATAGGTACCAGTTGGCACAGTGTAACAGAGAAGCTAGGAGGTCCTGCTGTAAGATTACTCCCAATTATTTTTTGATCGCCCCATCTGGCCAGGGTCCAATTGTACGGCTGATGCAGACTTTCTCTGCTTTGGGGAAGCTGCCACAAAAGCACTACAATCCATACACAATTTCCCATGTCTCGTCCTCCACCGTATTATTGCTCTGCCTCCTCCGTCTACTCCTTTGCAGGGAGCAACGAGGTTTTCAATATCTTCTTGGCAGCAGTCAATATTCTTCAGGAGAATATGGGGGTTTGGTAGATTCTTACAACTTCCCAGTCTTTTCTTTTATTTCCCAAGACCTGTTTGTTCCATATGCTTCTCTAATATTTCTAAAAGTTGACTGGTTGTTAAATTTGTTTTCCAGGCAAATTTAATGGCACACTGTTCTAAAGTTTTGTACCAATCTTTTTTATAGACTTCCCAGGTTTCTGGTGCCAACCATTCCCATCCGCAAAATAACCTATCAATTTCTAGAACACTCAGTTGCTCATCAGAAGCAATAAAGAAATCTTGACATTTCATACAATGGGTATGCCGTCTACTTGCTACACAATACCACTTTATACCACATAATATGCATTTACAACTGACCCAACTTTGATGTCCTGAGTCTGGGTGTTTTATACAGGGTATTTTTCGTACAGGTCTTTCTGGCAAAGTAATTTCAGTTTCATATTCACAACAAAAAGGGAGAGTTACCCCTTTTTCAGCAATTTGATACAATCCACTTCCCCCGGTCTGGTAGGGGATTTATCCAATGGCTATATAGAACTCTTATTAAGGTTAGGCCTGGAGGTACTCCAAACCAGGAGTATAGGCTAGGTCTTACGTCCCGTTCAAAGCGATTCATTAACCAGTCCTGTTTTTCTAAACTTCATTTGGAGATTTCCAGGTTGAGAGGTTACAGTCCATTCAGGAGTGTTGACTGGTCCTTTAACCCGAGACGCATGAGTCCATCCTCTTTCTGCTGTACAAATTGCAGTATCTGTGGTGAGAAGAACAAAAAAAGGCCCTTCCCACCAAGGGGTTAATGAGGATTCTTTCCAAGTTTTAATTAACACCTGATCCCCAGGTTGAATCTTATGTATTGACATGTCTAACGGGGGTCGCTGAGCTACCAGTCCCTTCTTTCTCAATTCCTGTCTCCTCCTCATTAATTCAATTATATATTCCCTCAAAAGGGTATCTGCTACCTGTGGCAGTTTGAGCCACATTAGAAATCCAAAAATCTAATTTCCAGGCTTCCCCCACCCCTTCCCAAAAATTTCTCCTAACACCGGAGAGAAACTTTCAGGCTAGAGGCTTCTGTAGGGGAAGGGGGAAGTATATACATTTATTTACACAAATAAATATACTGTAAAAACTAAAGGCAACTATATATATATTACATTTCTATCAGTATCTCAGTCTGATGAGACTGGACTGTTTGCTAGAGAGGATGAGTTCTGAGGTAGACCAAACTCCTCTCTCTCAGCACTTGTAATATCAAAATTAAGGGGCTTTACTTGAGGAAAATGTGGAAAAACAGAAGAAATAACAACCCTTTATTAAAAGATATATGTATGTTAGCAGAAAAAACAGTAACAGAACACAAAAAAACTAGACAGTAGTCCTAGAAAAAAAAAAAGTCTGAAGGAAATACTTCTCTGTCCTTTAGCACAGTCCTAATTGTTGCCTGCAGGGAGCGCTGTTGAATTGCTGAAAGTGTAGAACCTGCAGCTCTCGTTTGCGGTCAGCAGGGGGCGCTGTTGGGCTCCGGCGGTCGCCACGCGGAAAGAAGGGGTCCAGCGGGAGCGGTCCTGGCCCATGGGAGGGGCCGAGAAGGAAATGGGGGGTCCTTCCCTCAATGGAGAAGAAAGGGGAGGAAGGCAGCTCACTCCCACGGGACTCACCACTGTTCCAAGTGACAGCATCTCAAAACTCCTCCCTTCTCTCCCGCGGGCAACGCAATTCAACAAAACACAGCAGATCTGAGGAGCGAGGTAGCCAGCAGTCCGAGCTGACCGGGATGGGAAAACCAGGGCAAACCGACTTCCAGGTCCTCTCTCCTAAATGCCCTGGGTGCAGACCCCATCCCCATCTTCCAGACAGAAAAAAAAACTCCACGGTCTCCAGGTCCCCCCAACTCCTCCCCGAACAGCCAACAACCAGTCTGCCCCTCTTACCCCCAGAACAGAACCAACCCCCTCCTCTCTCTCCAACCTCTCTAAATGACCCATCAGCAGAGCCAGGGTACATCCTTTGTAAAGCTAATGACCTCCCTTCCCCCCCTGCTCACCCCATTTTCCCTTGGAGTGGGGCAGGGGAAGAAAAAATTCCCCTGCATTCCTAATCTATAACATTATCCACGCCTAATTTTTCTTTCCCATGCTACGACACTTTATCAGATTAAATCTTTGATCCTCATACGTACATGCATTATTCTACCTATGTACACATCTGCTAATATATACAAAACCAGATACAGATACAGAGTTACATACAGATGCAAATATACCGTTACAGCCAGTTCACCCGAGAATAAGGTCCCTTGGGCAAAAACAAACCCACGAATGGGTTTTCTTTTGCCCAATACAGGGTTAATCCAAACCTTTTTCCCTAACATACCCCTCGTGAATCACTGTGACCTTGTCTCCATCCACGGTGTGGAGGGACTCTGATTGGGCAGGGCTGGCTCGGTTGATGGAGCCTCTGGTGTTAACTAGCCATGTAGCCTTTGCTAGATACTGATCCCAGTGCTTGTCTGTCCCTCCACCCAACGCTTTCAGGGTGATTTTCAACAGTCCATTATGCCGTTCAACTTTCCCTGCAGCTGCTGCATGATATGGGATGTGGTACACCCACTTGATGCCATGCTCCTCCGCCCAGGTGGCAACTAAGCTGTTCTTGAAATGAGTTCCGTTATCTGATTCGATGCACTCTGGGGTGCCATGTCACCACAGGACTTGCTTTTCAAGGCCCAAGATGGTATTTCGGGTAGTAGCGTGAGGCACCGGATACGTCTCCAGCCATCCAGTGGTGGCTTCCACCATGGTGAGCACATAGCGCTTACCTTGGCGGGTTTGTGGCAGTGTGATGTAGTCAACTTACCAGGCCTCCCCATACCTATACTTACTCCAACGTCCACCATACCATAGGGACTTCAGTCTCTTAACCTGTTTGATGGCAGCGCAGGTCTCACAGTCATGGATAATCTGGGAAATAATGTCCTTGGTTAAGTCCACCCCTCAATCTCGTACCCATCTATGGGTAGCATCTCTGCCCTGATGGCCTGAGGCATCATGGACCCACCGTGCTAGGAACAACTCTCCTTTGTACTGCCAGTCCAGGTCCACCTGCGACACCTTGCCTTGTGCAACTCGGTCTGCCTGTTCATTGTTGCGATGCTCCTCATTGGCTCGACCTTTGTGCACATGGGTGTCTACATGGCGGACTCTCACAATCAACTTCTCTGTCCGGGTGGCAATGTCTTGCCACATATCAGCGGCCCAGATGGGTTTTCCCCTGCGTTCCCAATTGACCTTCTTCCATCTGTCCAACCATCCCCACAAAGCATTGACTACCATCCACGAGTCAGTGTAGATGTAAAGCTTTGACCACTTCTCCCGTTCAGCAATGTCCAATGCTAACTGGACAGCTTTGAACTCTGCGAATTGGCTCGATTCTCCTTCCCCTTCAGTAGCTTATGAAACTTGTCGGGCGGGGCTCCATACATCTGCTTTCCATTTACGTTTCATTCCTACAAGGCGACAGGAACCGTCAGTGAAGAGGGCGTAGCGCATTTCCTCTTTTGGTAGTTTATCGTATTCTTGGGCTTCCTCAGCCCATACCACCTGCTCTTCTTCTTCTTCATCTGCTAGACCAAAACTCTCACTTTCCGACCAGTTTGTGATGACTTCTAGAATCCCAGGGCAATTCAGATTTCCAATACGGGCACGCTGCATGAGCAGAGCGATCCACTTACTCCATGTAGCATCAGTGGCATGATGTGTAGAGGGCGCCTTTCCCTTAAACATCCAGTTCAACACTGGTATTCGAGGTGCCAGGAGCAGCTGTTCTTCTGTGCAGATCACCTCTGAGGCAACTTGTACTCCTTCATAAGCCGCTAGGATCTCCTTCTCTGTTGGGGTGTAGTTGGTTTCAGATCCCCTTGTAGCTTCGGCTCCAGAACCCAAGTGGGCGGCCTCGAGTCTCACCAGGCACCTTTTGCCAGAGGCTCCAGGAGAGACCTTTATTCCCAGTTGCAGAATAGAGTACATTTTTCACATCTGTCCCTGTCCTGACTGACCCAAGGGCTACAGCGTGTGCAATCTCTCATTTAATCTGTTCGAATGCCTGTTGCTGTTCAGGATCCCACTGAAAATCATTCTTTTTGCGGGTTACCAGATAGAGAGGACTTACGATTTGACTGTACTCTGGGATATGCATCCTCCAGAAACCTATGGCACCCAAAAAAGCTTGCATTTCCTTCTTGCTGTTCGGTGGGGCCATTGCTGTGATCTTATTGATGACTTCTGTTGGGATCTGATGACACCCATCTTGCCATTTCACCCCCAGGAACTGGATCTCTCGGGCAGGTCCCTTAACCTTACTCTTCTTTATGGTAAACCCAGCTCCCAGGAGGATTCGGATGATTTTCTTTCCTTTCTTGGAAACCTCCTCTGCTGTGTCCCCCCATATGATGATGTCATCAATGTATTGCAGGTGTTCTGGAGCCTCACCCTTCTCTAGTGTGGTCTGGATCAGTCCGTGGCAGATGGTGGGACTGTGTTTCCACCCCTGGGGCAGTTGGTTCCAAGTGTACTGCACGCCCCTCCAGGTGAAAGCGAACTGTGGCCTACACTCTGCTGCTAAGGGAATGGAGAAGAATGCGTTCGCGATGTCAATAGTGGTGTACCACCTCGCTGTCTTGGACTCCAACTCATACTGGAGCTCCAACATGTCTGGAACAGCAGCACTCAGCGGTGGGGTGGCTTCATTCAGGCCACGATAGTCCACAGTCAGTCTCCATACTCCGTTAGACTTACACACGGGCCAGATGGGACTGTTGAAGGGTGAATGGGTCTTGCTGATCACCCCTTGACTCTACAGCTCATGGATCATCTTATGGATGGGGATCACAGAGTCTCGGTTTGTCCGGTACTGCCGGCGATGCACTATTGTGGTGGCGATGGGCACTTGCTGTTCCTCGACTTTCAGCAACCCTACGACCGAAGGGCTCTCCGAGAGATCAGGCAATGAGTTCAACTGTTTAGCCGCCTCGGTCTCCACAGCAGCTATTCCAAAAACCCATCTATGTCCCTTGGGGTCTTTGAAGTACCCGTTTTTGAGATAGTCAATGCCCAGGATACATGTGACATCTGGACCAGTCACAGTGGGGTGTTTCTGCCAATCTTTCCTGGTCAAGCTCACCTCAGCTTCCACCATGGTCAACTCCTGAGACTCTCCAGTCACCCCAGAAATGTAAATAGTCTCTGGTCCCACATGTCCTGAGGGCATTAACGTACACTGAGCGCCAGTATCAACCAAAACCTGGTATTCTTGTGGGTCTGACATGCCAGACCATCTGATCCACACAGTCCAATAGACATGGTTGTCCCATGCCTCTACCTGGTTAGAGGCAGGGCCACTCTAACATTCGTTTTCATCTTGCCAGTCACCGTTTTCCTCTTGTGAATATTGACGGGAGGTGCCCTCTAGCGGGTCAGGCCCCTGCTCGCAGGATACTGGTACGGCTCTCACTTTCGCAGACTTCCCCTTTTCTTTCTCTTTCAACTCTTGTACTCGGGCTGCTAGGGCATGGGTAGGTTTCCTGTCCCACCGTCTCATATCTTCTCCATGGTCAGTTAGGAAGTACCACAGCTCGGTTCATGAGGTCTGTCAGCTCTCTCTAGCTGGGGGGCATCTGGTTCTCACTGGGGCCATATGGAAATTGCTTCTCTCGATCCTCTCTTTCAACCCTGTAGTTAATTCCTTGAGTCCGTTGTGCTGGTTGAAAAGTTAACCAACAGGGGAAACCAACCCAACTTAAAAGAGAGATTACAAGTCAGAATAACAGTTTAATAAAATAATACAGTAAGTACGACCACACAGACAAGCAACAGACCCTAACCCACAAAACCCAAATGTACAAACCAGCACCCCGGGGCACAAACAAAGCGGTGTTCCCTGGCCCTCCCCAAGTCCAAAGCAAAGGGAGAGGGGAAAAAACCTGCTGGTGGGAGAGCTGCTGCAGTCCAACCAAAAGTGGTGATTGCAACCCAGCTGAGGGGGGTGGTCTCAGTCCGGCTGAGAGCAGTGAGCTGCAGTCTGACTGAGAGTGGTGAGCTGCAGTCCTCCCCTGGATCCCACGAGTGGTGGTAAGGTTCTGAAACTCCAGGTTTATATATTCTCCAACTCAGGCAGGAATGTTCAGTCCCTCCCCCAGAGCGGGGAATTCCATAAAAGGATGTTCAGTCCTTCCCTCAGAGTGGGGAATTCCATAAAAGGGTGTAAGGGTGCTCAGTCAGGGAATTCCACAAAAGGGCATGAGGACAGGAACATCCCCCCACCTCGCAGGCCTCTACTGACAACAGTTTCTGGGAAATGGCATGGAGGGCTATAGAATACACAGTTTTGGGCTACCCCATTCAGTGATGAATCGGTCCCAACTGTTCTAACTAGGACACTTGTAGAGAAGCAAGATTCAGGATGGGAACAGTTCCAGGCATGGAGAAAAGCATACAGCAATTGGCAGGACTTTCATATGGACTTTACTGTTATTATGTGGTTTCACTGTATCCATGCTACACAGTGCACAACTGCACATGCCCAGGCTTCCTCCTCCGCCTTTTGCCTGTGCCCTGTTCTGATTTGCTCCCCCGTTTGTCTGTCTGATAGTCCACCCTCTGTTCTGCCCCTTTTTCCCTGGTGGGACACTTAAGAATCGGGCGCACGCCTGAATAAAGAAGTCTACTTGCACCCTTCCTCGTGTCCTGTCTCCCTTTCGGACCCCGACAGACACTCGTTAATCATTGTCTCGACAGAGGAGATGCGGGCCTGTAGTGGTCCTTCGATCATACTGTCGTACAACCGAAGTTTATTTATTACAGACATCACTGGCTCCCACTTCTCCCCAGCCTGCAATGATGTCAGGTAACCTTTATTTGTGGACGACCCCGTACGTGTGAAGCTCCACCACATCTGTGGTGTACGCTTAACCTTGTCAGGATCGTTGGTGGGTTGCCCATCCCCTCCAAACAATACTTCCAACAGTGCCATTTCCCTCAGCCGTAGGATTCCTTCTTCTATGGTCTTCCAGCCCATGGTATAATGATCTACCTGCAAGGAATCTCTGTAAATGAACCTCTCCCTCACACCGTCCAAAAGCCGTGCCCAGAGAGACAGGGACTTCGATTCCCTCACAAATGCCTCCTCAATACCCACATCCTGGGCAATGGACCTCAAGAACCTTTCTTCACCGCCATCAAGGTTTACGGCATCACCTGTAGAGTCCCAAACTCGGATCATCCAGGCCAGAATGGGCTCATTCAGTCGACGAGCAACGTCTGTCCGTAAGTTCCGGAGGTTGTTATATGATAAAGACTCAGTGATGATTTCTGGCTCTGGAGCAGCCGCCTGTGAGGATCCTGCCTCCCCATCATCATCAACTGGGCGAACTGATTTGGTTTTATATTTTTTCCTTTGGATGGGGGCAACCTCCGTTGACTTGGTTTGCCCCTTTGCTTTGGCCTTATCCTGAGTCACCTTGGTATTAGGCATTTTGTTTTCATCCTTTAATTTCCCCTGGAAGTGCTGCACCATAGCGAGCAACTTCCTGTAGGCAGTGGCCAAAGCCCCACATGCAACTGCCAACTACCTCTCCATGGATCCATCACGATGTCTCTCCCTCACGACTTTCATTATTTTTGTAGGGTTCAAGAGTTGTTCAAGGGTGAGCTTCCATGTTATGGGAGCTGAGCAACTTTCTAAGAATTTACCCATGTCCTCCCATAACCCATGCCACTCGAGGTTTTCCACCCCTGGGGCAGGCTCCTGGACACCTTCTCGGTAATTCTTGGCCTTGGCTTCATATATCAGGTATACTATAATGGCACAAACTGGGATGACAAGCCCAACAATTGAAACGTCTCTGACGTCTAAAAAGGATTTAAACTTCTGTCATGGTTTGAGATCTCCAAAATCTAATTCCCTAGCTCCATCCCCCCTCCCACATCTCAACTTAGTGTAAGATGTGTTTTTTCCAGACAAACACACCAGACTCAGAGTGGGGAAAAGGGAATATATTACAATGACTGTACACATAAATAAATACTACAATACATTATATACAATATTAGCTATCCCTACCATGACATAAGTATTTACAATGGATCAAATCTCTCCTCCCCCCAAATAAAAGTCCAGGAGGGAAGAAGGAAAGATCCTTTCCAGTCTCAGAAGCAGCAATGTCTCTAAGGCAGCAGGCTCTCTCTTCTTTTCTTGCAGCAGCTGATAGTTGGATCTCTGCCAGTACACATGAGGGGGAAATCTAAGCCCCTCGCGGCCTCTCGAAGCAGGTGAAGGGTCTTCCGTGGGCTGCGTTCACCCCAGACAAAGGTCACTATCACCACGGTCAGGGGGTCTTCGTGACGGTCTAGTATCTTCAGGGGACTCAGTCCCTTGTAGAGCTTCTGTGCTCTGTCTCAAATTGCCAGCATGGCAGCATCAGCGAGGGGGGGTCAAGGTCAACCCCCCCCGCATTCCTTCTCCGTCCCGGTCCAGTTTTCCAGGACACTCTGAGCTTCTCAGCTCCTCTCTCTCTCCGGTGCTGCAACACTCAAAGACTCTCCTCTTTAACAGGAGTCCATCTCCCTCCTTTCTCGGAGGTCTCAGAGGGGTATGGGGTTTTATTCCAGTTCTTACCCCATCTTCCTCTCTCCCTGCTGCTCTCTCGGCTTTCTGAGACAACTCGGTGTCTTCCTTACTCAGTTGCATGCTGTTTCTGCTACTTCTCCAGTTGTTGCTGCTGGTCTTATCTCTCTTGGCTCTCTGCCACCGTTTCTTCGGTCAGCGCAGTTCTACCGCTGCTACTGCTGCTCACAGTGAAGAAACATCTCCAGGTTCAGCTACAGACACTTAGTCCAGCTTAACACTGTTCCAAGTCTCTGTAGCCCCCAGCTGAGGCTGGGTGGGCCCCAGAGGCCCCAAGGGGCTCCGAGCCCCCTTCCTCGTGGTCTTACAACATGGCTACCACTTCAACACCCCTAACTACAACTTCCCTTCTCTTCCGTTTGGTTGTGATATGTTTATATTTTGCAGAAGCACTCATTGGCTAAAACTTCAAAACTTCAAGGGTTACCACCCCCCTGGGGTTTTACCATTTTATAACTGCAGGGGGAAAACCTGGTTCAAACCACTACAGAGGCCATTGTATTGTATCCAAAATGGAACTGAATAAAGGGTTGGGCGCATGCATTCCCCTGTGTTTCTCCATAGGAATGGGTGCTATTATCTTTAAAACCCCAGAGGAAACAGTTTAGGTTAGAGCAGTAGTGCATCCTTGAGGACATATTCCGGATGAAAATCACAGGTGCTGAGTTTGCCGTGTCATATACCCAATGCACAAACTCAAAGGTACTTATCACAATGAGAGTACTAGTATCTGAACTGAAACACATTGACAGGTGGGGCAGATATCTTGGCATGGTTATATGCCAGAGGAAAGCAACAACCCCTAACATCATGGTACCTACAAGTTCAAAATGCGTGTTAATCACACAAGGGGTTCAAAATGCGTGTAACTCACAAAAAGGGTAGTTATTCTTTTTCCACCTTTCCTCTTTCCAGGCCTCACATTGGGCGCCAAAAATGTCTCAGTCTGATGAGACTAGACTGTTTGCTAGAGAGGATGAGTTCTGAGGTAGACCAAACTCCTCTCTCTCAGCACTTGTAATATCAAAATTAAGGGGCTTTACTTGAGGAAAATGTGGAAAAACAGAAGAAATAACAACCCTTTATTAAAAGATATATGTATGTTAGCAGAAAACACAGTAACAGAACACAAAAAACCTAGACAGTAGTCCTAGAAAAAAAACCAAAAAAAGTCTGAAGGAAATACTTCTCTGTCCTGTAGTGCAGTCTTAATTGTTGCCTGCAGGGGGTGCTGTTGGATCGTTGAAAGTGTAGAGCCTGCAGTTCTCGGTCGCGGTCAGCAGGGGGCGCTGTTGGGCTCCGGCGGTCGCCACGTGGAAAGAAGGGGTCCAGCGGGAGAGGTCCTGGCCCATGGGAGGGGCCGAGAAGGAAATGGGGGGTCCTTCCCTCAATGGAGAAGAAAGGGGAGGAAGGCAGCTCACTCCCACGGGACTCACCACTGTTCCAAGTGACGGCATCTCAAAACTCCTCCCTTCTCTCCCGCGGGCAACGCAATTCTCCAACAAAACACAGCAGATCTGAAGAGCGAGGTAGCTGGGCCAGTTGGAGCCAGCAGTCCGAGCTGACTGGGATGGGAAAACCAGGGCAAACCGGCTTCCAGGTCCTCTCTCCTAAATGCCCTGGGTGCAGACCCCGTCCTCGTCTTCCAGACATAAAAAAACCTCCACGGTCTCCAGGTCCCCCCAGCTCCTCCCCGAACAGCCAACAACCAGTCTGCCCCTCTCCCCCCCAGAACAGAACCAACCCCCTCCTCTCTCTCCAGCCTCTCTAAATGGCCCATCAGCAGAGCCAGGGTACATCCTTTGTAAAGTTAATGACCTCCCTTCCCCCCCTGCTCACTCCATTTTCCCTTGGAGTGGGGCAGGGGAAGAAAAAATTCCCCTGCATTCCTAATCTATAACAATCAGTCAGTCCTTTCAAACCCCTCCTTTAACTTTAGTCCAGGAGTAGCTTTTCAAGGTTGATACGTAACACAGTCTTTTGCTGTGGGAGTGTTCTGGGCTCCTGAACACTCCCCCCTCACCAAGTTCCAGTTGTTTGTTGTAGTTTCTCTCCTCACGAAGTCCAAGAATATAGTTTTGAGTCCTTGTTCTTCTGCTGCTGGTGATTTCTCCCTCTCGGTGTCTCACCTCGGTTCGTAGGTTGCTGCAGTGTAGCTTATCAAGCGTACACGTCCTGGAATCTTCATTCCTCCACGTCAGTTCTCGGCTGCCCCCGGTCAGCTTTGGCAGGCAACTCCTGAACTCTTGGCTTGCCTCCAATTTCGCCTGGGATTCTTCTCCCGAGCACCGAGCTGATTTATCAGCCCGTCCACTTAGCTCTGCTCAAATGTTGAGCCTTAAAATCCACTCCCCACCAGCCTAAATGCAGTGTGGGGGAAAAAAAGCCCCCTAGCCTTGACCACAGGCAGCTCGGTTCAGTTATGCACTGTCCCAAGCATCCCGGAGCTGCAGGGGGGGGAAAGAAGGCCTAACCTCCTCCCTCTTACCTCAGGTGCTCTGAAATTCTTCTTTCACAGCACACACTCCAAATGCTGACTCTAACTCTAACCAAAGGTTGAGTTGGGGGATTGCAGGGCTCCCCTCTCCCTCCCGGAGGGGAAGAGAGGGAGCCCAGTCACACCCTGGCCTTGTCCACCTACATGCAGCAGACAACAACAGCAAAACAACCAAGACAGAACTGCCAGCAGCTTCCGGTGTTGTGATATATGATTTTGAGCAGAAGTGAACAACATGGATGGTGATTGGCCCTCCAGGGAACACTGCCCTGGCACCCAATCACCTCTGAGTCCCCCCAGCCTCTCAGGGGGGCCAATTTCAAACTATGACATACCTTTGCATTTTCTATTGGGATTCCAAAATCATATGGCATCCCGTACATCATTTCAAATGGTGAAATCCCCATGTCAGTGCGTGGTTGGGTTCGGATATATAATAAGGTTAATAGTAAACACTTTACCCAATTCATTTTGGTTTCTATCATTAATTTAGTCAAATGTTTCTTTATTTCACCATTCATTCTTTCCACTTTACCAGAACTTTGTGGATGCCAAGGAGTATGGTATTCCCACTTGGTTCCAAAAAGCTCTGTTGTCTGTTTAATTATTTTAGAGATAAAGTGTGGTCCTCTATCCGAATCCACCACTGCCACAGTACCGTACCTTGGAATAATTTCTTCTAATAAAATCTTAATCACAGTTTTGGCTGTACATCGTGCTACAGGAAAAACCTCTACAAAGTGGGTAAGATGATACACTAACACCAACAGGTGGCGATACTTTCCTACTTTAGGTAACTCAGTAAAATCTGTTTGTACTTTCTCAAAAGATCTTTTAGCTATTTCTCATCCTCCTTGAACCTGTTCTTTCAATTCCCTTTTATTTACCCTTTGACAGGTTAAACACCCTTCCAAAATTCTTTTAGCTATCCCATATGCTCCCACACAAACATATTTGCTCTCAAATTGATCCACTAAAACCTGGGTTCCCCAATGTGTCTGTTCATGTAATTTAATCATGATTTTCTGGGCAAGACCCTTGGGGAGTACTTCTTGACCATCTGATAGCTTCCATTTATTGTTTTCCTCTTTTGCTCCTACTTGTTGCAATTTTTCTTTCTCTTGATTGCTAAAACTTCTTGGGGAATCTAGGTTCTCAGGCTTTGAGTCCGTTATTATTAACAGGGTTGCCCGTTTTGCTTCTTCATCTGCTAGATTGTTTCCTCTAATGGTGACTTTTAGTCCTTTCTGGTGCCCCTTTACATGTACTACAGCCACTCTTGCTGGTTTCCTTAAGGCTTTCAGGGTTTCTTTTATTTGAGTCTCATGAATCAACCCTTTTCCTTGTGTATTAATTAGTCCTCTTTCCTCCCAAATTTTCCCAAAAGTATGCACTACTCCAGAAGTGTACTTAGAGTCTGTAAATATCATTCCCACTTTTCCTTCTAACTGTTATAAGACTCTCAATAATGCATACAACTCACAAGCTTGAACTGACCATGTTCTGTCAAGAGGTCCAGATTCTCTGACCTGGAAAGTAATACCATCTATCACAGCATATCCTGACCTTCGGTGTCCATCCACTACTCTGGATGAACCATCTATGTATAATTTTTCACCCTCTTCTAATTCTTCTTCCTCTAAATCTTCTCTGATCTTAGTCTGGAGATTTATTACCTGTAAACAATCATGTACTAATTCTCCTGTAGGTTCCCCATATAAGAAGTGAGTAGGATTCTGCAAATTCGTCACTTCTAATTCTAATTTAGGCGAATGTAATAAAATACTCTCATATTTTAACAATCGGCTATCCCTTAGCCATTTATCTGCTTTTTATTGCAAAATTCCTCTTATGTTATGAGGAGTAAAAACCTTTAATTCCTCTCCAAAAGTTACTTTTCCCACTTCTTCTACTAACAAGGCTGTAGCCACAATGGTTTGCAAACAAGTAGACCATCCCCTGCTTACTGGGTCTAACAATTTAGAGTAATATCCGACTGGCTTCTTTTGTCCTGCCCATACCTGAGTTAGGACTCCATATGCAGTCCCATTTTCAGTGTTTACAAAAAGATAGAATGGTTTTCGTATGTCAGGTAAATTCAACACAGGTGCGTTTACCAAGTCCTCCTTTAACTTTTCAAACTGTTCTTCATCCTCCTTACTCCACTTTATTATTCCTTCCTTTGTTAGCTTCTCATAAAAATTTTACTTTACTACTATAATTCTCAATCCACTGCCGACAATATCCTAATAATCCCAAAAATTGTCTTATTTGTCTCTTATTTCTGGGTGCCTGCAAAGATAGAATCCCATTTACTCTATCAGGGTCCAGTCTTTTGTGTCCTTTACTCAGTCGATGCCCTAGATATTTAACTTCTTCCTCCATGAATTGTAACTTAGACTTTGACACTTTCAACCCTTTCAAACTCAAAAAGTTTAATAACCTGATGCTTTTGTCTCTGACTGCTTCCAAATTTTCTCCAGCGATTAGTAAATCATCCACATATTGAATTAAAACAGTACCCTGACAGGTCTCAAAGGATTCCAATAACTGCTCCAAAGCTTGCCCAAACAAGTTAGGGGATTCTGTAAATCCCTGGGGCAAAACTGTCCATCTTAGTTACTGTTTTCTATGTGTCTCAGGGTCTTCCCATTCAAAGGCAAAATAGTTTCTACTTTCCTCCTTGAGGGGACAAGCCCAAAAGGCATCCTTCAGGTCAATTACACTATACTACTCATGGTCAGGGGAAAGTTGGCTTAACAAGGTGTAGGGGTTAGCAACTACTGGGAACCGAGTCACTGTTCTTTTATTCACCTCTCTCAAATCTTGTACCAACTGGTATGATCCTTCAGGTTTCTTTATGGGCAAAATGGGGGTATTATGAGGTGACATGCAGGGTTCTAGTAGTCCTTGTGCCAAAAGTCCTTCTATAGTTGGCTTAAGTCCTATTCTTCCTTCATATGAAATAGGATATTGTTTTACCCTTATCAGTTCCTCTGGGTTTTGAATAAGAACTTCAAACGGCTTTATATCGAATTTCCCTACAGAATCAGGGGTGTACCATACTTCAGGGTTTATTTTCTTTTCATCTTCAGCTGTAAAAGCATATATTTTTACTTGCAGTTTTTGTTCCTTAGTCTCCAAACTTATTCCCAATTCTATCATAAGATCTCTTCCCAACAAATTATACTCTGCTTCGGGAACCAGCAAAAATGTTCCCAATGCATATTTATTATGGGTTTCTATTTCCACATCTTTAATAAGGGGTACCTTAAATGGTTCTCCCTTGGTCCCTATAACTTGTACTGTATCTGGGGATGTTACACAGCCCCAAAGTATTTTCTGAACAGTTGATCTTTCTGCTCCTGAGTCCACTAGGAACTCAAATTCTTGTTGCTGAGGACCCAATTTAAGTTTTATCAAGGGCTCAGTGTCTTTTCAGGTCCCCAGCAGATAGAACCCCTGACCCCTCTAATCCTCTTTGAACACCTGCTCATCCTGTATACGCTTCCTGCAATTCTTCTTCACATGTCCCTTTTTGCCGCAATAATAACATTCTATGTCGCTCCGATCCACTTGCCCATGGTCTCTTAACACAAGATACTAGTTTCTAGTATCTGATCTTATCCATAAACTAACGTATTCATTTTCCTCTAGATTAAAGGGTTCTTTGCTATTCACATAAATGTTTAAAGCCTGACAAATCCAATCTTCAAATGAGCCATAAACTGGCCAATACATATGATCTTGCCTTATTTGCTTTCCTCCCCATACTTCTATGCAATAATGCACCATCTTTTCCCTCGACTTTCCTTCCCTGGAAGGGTAATCATTCAAATACTTAATCATTATCCCTAAAGGACTATCGGAAGGTGTCATGGTTTGAGATACCCCAAAATCTAATTCCCTAGTCTAAACCCCCTCCTACATCTCAACCTAGTGTAAGATGTGCTTTCCAGACAATCACACGGACTCAAAATGGGGAAAAGGGAATATATTACAATGAATGTACACATAAATAAATACTACAATACATTATATACAATATTAATTATCTCTACCATGACATAAGTATTTACAATGGATCAAATCTCTTCTCCCCTCCAAATAAAAGTCCAGGAGGGAAGAAGGACAGATCCCTTCTAGTCTCTGAGCAGGAGTCTCTTCTACAGCAGCAGTCATCTATCCTCTTCACCTGCAGCAGCTGATAGCTGTATTTCTGCCAGCACACAGGAGGAGGAAATCCAAGCCCCTCCCCGACCACTCATCTTTCCAAATGAGGGGTCTTCCGTGGGCTGCGTTTCCCAGGACAAGGGTACTATCACCACGTCATATCACGAAGCTCAGGGGTCTTCGCGACGGTCCTTATCTTCAGGGGACTCAACCCCTTGCAGAGCTTCTGTGCCCTGCTTCAAGATGGCTGCGAGTTTCTTTGTAGCTTTGCAGCAAGGGAGGGCCTCAAGGTCAACCTCCACACACTGTCCTGGCTAAGCTCTCAGGGCGACTGAGCTTCTTAGCTCCTTTACTCCATCTAGGACTTCTAATGAGTAAGAGTCCACCACCCCAACTTAAGAGGGGTCTCAAAGGGGTCTGCGGTCTTTTGGTTCAGTTCTTACCCCAACTCTCTCTGTAGAGTTAGTTCTGCTCTCATCTGCTGCTGTTGGCTCTCTCTTGGCTCTCTGTCTCCTTCCAGGAGTTCTCTCTGTGTGCTGCATGTCTCTGTTGCTTCGTCTTATCTCTTCTGGTTCTGTGCCACCGTTTCTCTGGTCAGTGCTGGTCTGTCACTACTCCTGCTGCTGCCCACGGTGGAGAGAAAACTCCCAGCCTTCATAACTACAGACACATAGTCCAGCTTAACACTGTTTCTGAGTTTCTATGACCCCAACCGGGGGCTGGGGGGCCGTGGCCCCCCAGAGGGGTTCTTACCCCTTCAGTTCATGGCTTCAGAACATGGCTACTTCTTCTTCCACCCAAAACTACAACTCCTCTCTTCCGTTTGGTTGTCATATGTTTATATTTTGCAGAAGCACTCATTGGACAAAACTTCAAAACTTCAAGGGTTACCACCCTCCTGGGGTTTTACCATTTTCAATTGCAGGGGAAAACTTGGTCCAAACCACTACAGAAGGTATGTCTGGTAAGCTCACCGCAAACCCCTTCTCGGGTTTTTCCTTCTCCTGAGGGACATCCTGGGACCCCTCCTTACGGCCACCCATGGGAGCAGAAGATTTACTTTTCTTCTGTCCCATCTTCCGAAGTGCCTTTTCACATGCTCACACTCACTTCCCTTCTTTCATGGTTCATTCCCTCGCGGGTTATGAGAAACGCACTACTAGAAGGTCCACACTCGTTTCATCCCAAAGGATGTCTCACTTGTTTGCACTCCGAGACCCCCTCCCAACCGAAGGGGGCTCCGCAAATACCTCTCCTGGGTAAGTCTTCGTTCGGGTCCTCACCGAACAGTTCCTTCCCCGACCGGAGGGATTCCTCAAACACTTACTCCTCCTAAGTCTTCACTCGGTTCCCAACCGAGTGACTCCGCTCAGCGCTGAGCTGAACGGAATCCCAAACGCTCACTCCTCCCCAGAGCAAGTCTTCATCTGGGGTTTGTGCACAAAAATTATGGGGAACTGCAGTATTTATTTGCGCATTTGCCTTTAAATTTCAGTCAGATATCTAGACTCTGTACCACGGGAGCCCTCCCCAGAACCGTCCAAACGGAGACGGGGCGCCCTCCTGGAGATAAGATCCTGCCGCACAGAAGGCCTAGGTCCAAGTCACGGCACCAAATTGTTATAGTCAAAGAGATCACAAGTAATTTTTAAAGTATAAAATTCCAAAATTTATTGAAGGCAAATAAGCAAAACAGTGCTGGGCAGCCAGGGAGTCTCCACTCCACCAACGGTCCGCAAATTCAAAAAGCCACAAGCTCGTCCTTTTATAGATTTGTAACTTTCGTTTCCCCATAGCCCCCGCCTTGTTCCATTTCTCTCTTTTCACATCATCAGCTCTCTCTGCGCATGCTCTGCTCTGTTGCTAGGGAATCGGTCCTGGGATGAAGGCGGCAAATCCTCCTCTTGTTACCCCCGGTTTACCTCTTTATGTACGCTTGTGCATTATGTCTTTCCCATATCATTCTAGGCATCCCTTCCCCATATATACATTTAAGGTCTACAGTTAACATAACAGAATATAGTTTGTCATATTAACATAACATTACGGTTTGACATTTTGCAACTACAACATTGCAAATATAATTTGATCAGCAAATTATCTGTTTTTGTCTTTATTAACCATTACATCCATGACAATAGAGGTGGTGTGGGACCCCCTGTTGCGAGCGCTGCAGGGACTCTCTCACCGGGAGACGAACAGGAGCTCCTCTGGTCCTTGGCAGCTCCGAAAGGCACCCAGGCAATGGTGGCAGTCTGCAGAGAAAAACTGTCAAAGGGTGGGGGTGGTTGGGGGGTAAGCCGGGACCTCTTCTCAAGCTTCGGTGAGACTCAGCAAAGCAATCGCTGAGACTCAGCAAAGCAATCGCTGAGACTCAGCAAAGCAATCGCTGAGTGCCGAAGGCAATGAAACCAGTGGGGGATGGAAATCAGCACTGATGGAAAACTGAGGTCTCCCTTCACCCCACCAAAGGAACAGGGCAGAAACGGAGTAAATTTCCCCCCCAGTCTAAAAGGCTCACTGTTTAATGCTCCCCCTCACACACCTGGGCCGGCTACAGGGGGATGGGGTTTCCTTTAAGCAATTCAGCCGAGGTTATTTAGCATTTCAATAGGACAGTCATTAAGGCCAGAGCTAGACAAACAATGAAACCTGGTGCTTATCTTATCCTAGCAAAGAGGGTTGGTGTGGAAAATTCACCAAAAAAAAAAAAAAAGTATGAAACTAACAGTCAGATAAGGAGTAAAGTCAAGTCCCTGAACTTTAGGAAAGCAAACTTCCACCTCTTCAAGGAGATAAGCAGTGGGATCCCCTGGGAAACTGACCTCAGGGACAAGGGAGCAGAACAGAGATGCCAGATTTTTAAGGAAGTCTTCCATAGAGAGCAAGAGTTAGTGATCCCCAGGAGCAAGAAATCAGGCAAGGAAGGCAAGAGACCAGCATAGCTGAGCAGAGACCTGCCGGTCAAACTAAAGGGCAAGAAGGAAATGCATAGGCAGTGGAAGCAAGGACAGGTATCCTGGGAATACTATAAAGATGAAGTTTGGCTGTTGTCTTGGTTTAAAGACAATTTTGCCAAGGAAACGGGACCTTAGATGGAAAAAGAGACCTGAACTTTCCTGGTCTTATTATAAATTTGAAAAAAAACCCAAATGATACTCACGAGGAAAAGTGGAGAAACAGAACAACAAGTTTACTGAAAAAAAACAAAAGGCAAACCCAAAAATAAACTACAAACACAATAACAGAGTGAGAATATCACCCAGGAAAGTCTTTTTGTCCATTGCTGTGTTGTTAAGTCTGCAGTTTCCTTCGGTGCAGTTACAGCCGTGGCCAGAAGGTAGTGCTGGCAGGCATTCTCAGCAGCGGTAGACTCTCCGGCGGCAGCTGCGGTAATGGTGGTCACAACATGATAGTGGTCACAAAATGACGGTTGTGATGGTGGTGGACCCGGGTGGGGGGCTCCCCTGCAGGCGCTGGTGACCCGCGGAGCGAGGCTGCGATGGGACAAACCCTCAACCCTGTGTGGCTGCCACAGTGATGGTCCCCACCTCTCGGCGACTGGAACCAGCTGTAGCTGGGCAGGGGTGGTGGTGGGGGAACGGCTGGCAGGAGCAGGGAGGTGGTAGCTCTTTGTCGAAAGTCGAGTAGGGAACTAAGAGGCAGAACATGTGATGCCAGTGGTCTTTATACCCCTCCAACTCTCGCTCCACTTCATGCAATATCCCTCTCTCCCCCCACCTCCCCTGCCCGGGGGGTGTGTGTGCTGGACACTTTGTCCCTTTTTGTTGTCGGTGAGCGCTCTCATATGGTGGTAATGGGGAAATTTGTAACGGAATGAAATCATGGACCTCTGACTTGATGGACAGAAATCAGTTTATTGCCCATGATTCAGGGGTTTTATCTCATTCACTTTCAGCTGGGAGTGGTTAAGCAAATTAAGACAGAACACAGCTGAAAGTCACACATCCATCACTCTCTCAGGCCGGCCTATCACCAAGACACCACACACAGGAACCTTGGAGTTTCAAAGTCACCCTTTTCACACCCCCATATGGTGAAATTGCAAACTGGAAAACTTAGCTCGTTTCTGGGCAGTAAATCACGGCTTAGAGAAAACAATACAAAGTCATCTAGCCTTTCTCTTCTTGTTCTCACGCTTGCCTTGCTACAGAAATTCAAGCAGTGACTTTAAACCTATAACAACTGTGTAAGGATGGGGTGAGGAAGGCCAAGGCAAAGCTGGATCTGAACTTGGCAAGGGATGCCAAGAATAAAAGGAAGGGCTTTGTAGTGGGTTTCTGTGGCTGGGTTTTGGTAGCGGGGGGGCTACAGGGGTGGCTTCTGTTAGAAGCTGCTAGAAGTTTCCCCTGTCCTATGAAGCCAATGCCAGCTGGTTCCAGGATGGGTTTCCTGCCACTGGCCAAGACCAAGCCAATCGGGAGTAATAGTAAAGCCTCTGTGATAACATATTTAAGAACAGAAGATTGTTGCGCAGAAGAAATTCCAACCAGGGAAAAGCAGAGTGAGAACATGGGAACAACAAAGTAGACACCAAGGTCAGTGCAGAAGGAGGAGTGCTCCAGGCACCAGAACTGTGGCCCCTGTGGCCCATGGTGAAGACCATGGTGAAGCAGGCTGTCCCCCTGCAGCCCATGGAGGAGCCCATGCTGGAGCAGGTGGATGCAGGAAGGAGGCTGTGACCCCGTGGGAGGCCTAGGATGGAGCAGGGTCCTGCTGGAGAACTGCAACCCAGGGAGAGGGAAACCCACACTGGATCAGGTTTTTCCTGGATAGGACTTGTGGCCCCTGTGGGGGAACCATGCTGGTACAGCTCATTTGTGAAGGACTGCACCCCGTGGAGGAGTGACCCACAGGACAGTGTCATAGGGTATCTGTTGGTAGGTCTTGGTCCATGAAGAAAACACACACACACACGAACAGAGTGATGAGACAAGAGGTGTCTGCCTGCTAGCGTAGCAGGCAGGCTTTATTGAGCTCACTGACCCCTACTTTCCCACAGACATAATGTAAATATATTTTCACAAAAACACTTAGGAATTTAACACCTGCACACAATCAACAACCTTGTCCTTGTACTGTTATTCTTTTCTAGCTAACTCCCTAAAATTCACGGCTGTGTCCATGGGAACATTTAATTAGCCTTACTGTTCTCATGGAAAACGGCCTAACACTATCTAATATTTCAAACTCCTCAAGCACCAGGGGCTTCGTGGAACTGCCACTTCCCCCCACAATTCCCCCTGTCTGTAGTTGTGCAACAAAGACCACCCGTATCATATCCTGCAGGGCCCTTTGCAGGAATGATACTAGACAAGGCAGCATTAGCAACACAACCACAACCTTCTAAATGTACAAGGCCCCCCTATTGGTTGTTCAGGGATTCCTGGCCAAACTCTATCTCCACACACAAGAAACACTCCTGTAGGGAGTCGACGAGGTGCATTCACTGCTGGAGTACTCCAAGTCCGATTCTTACCTAAATACCGACACTAAAAGGAACTATTTTTATAGAAAGACAATGCAGAGGACACATTCTGTACTATAGACTCACTACGTGCCTGTTCTACGTCATGAGCCACATGACAATTAAAATACACACAGCCTTCTGCAAACAGTGACCCTAAAATATCTAACTCTTGAAGTGGAGTGCTAACAGTCAACACATCATCCCAGCTATCAATATGGTCAAGACACTTCCACACAGTATCACAGTCCCGTTTCAACAAGTCACGTTGCCGGACTACATCTTGCACCAGGAGAGATGCTTCAGTGTCATTCAAATGGATACCAACGAGACAGGTGTGAAATGGCTGTTCTGGATACGCCAGTGATGCACAAAAGGTTGTCTAGTTCAGTTCCTTCATTAGCGTCACCCAGAGGTTTCGACTGTGCCATGGAGTGAACTTTGACAGATCAGGAACTGCACTGACGACTTCCAGGGCCAACAGCAGGACGCACACACCGCGCAGGTATTCAGCGAGGACCATTATCTGCCGAGATGCAAGCACATCCCCTTCCCCAAGTCATTAACTCGTGCACCAGACCATTGACCAGAGACAAGGTCTGCATCTGCATGCTGTGCTCTGTCCTCAGCTCCCGCAGGGACCACAAGATCATCAGTTTGGAGGAGGTTTTTGGCCAAGCACAGCGTGTTTTTCCTGAAACTCTAAAAGAAGGTGAATAAAGACAATCGCCAAAGAAGGTCAAAAAGTTTGAGACATACAGAGATTTGTCTAGCCTAGACTGAGGGGGTTGTCCCCTCATTCCTCCCTTCTGTTTTTGAAGCAATTGCTTCAGGGTACCAGGCACTGTCTCTACAATAACCTGTCCTGTAGGGGAATGTGAAATACCCATCACATGAGTGACCCCCCACAAAGCAAAGAAATTTTGGACAGATTTACAGACATTAATTACAGCCCATTGCCTGTCTTCACTTGAGCGGGCACTCTAAATGTAGCAAAAGCACAATGGAAGTGTTTAATAACATCATGGCTTTTTTGTCTAGTATGTGCAGTAGCAACCACCACATGAGAGAATGTGTCGATGGACACATGGAAATGTTTTAAATTACCAAATTCATTGACATGAGTGACATCCGATTGCCAAATCTGTAAGGCTTTAAGGTCTCGAGGGTTAGTACCAAAATAGACAGGAGTATGGGCATTATGACAGTCTGGACAGGAGGCAATAATTGAGCAAGCAACAGAATGAGTCAAGCCAAACTGACATTTCAAGGCTTCTGCACCTTGGTGAAAGAACCGATAAGACAAGACAGCTTGTTGGTGAATGTTAGGAACAGGTCCCAAAGCAACAGCAGAAACAAGAGCATCTGCTCAGGCATTACCCTCTGTGAAGAAACCTGGCAAAGAGGTATGACTACGAACATGTAGCACAAAATAAGGAACAAACCTCTGCAAAAGAGTTCTCCAGAGCTCAAACAAAACCTGAAAAATAAGACCTGGAGATGGACAATACAACACCGCCTGATAGAGTTGCTGTAATAAATTAACAACATATGCAGAATCAGTAATAACATTTAAAGGCTGATTAGGAAATAATTGAAAAGCAAGAGTTACAGCTCAAAGTTCCACAATTTGAGGAGAACCTTCTTGATGAACAATTTGATGTTGCCATCCATATTCTGCTTTCCACGCTACCGCAGTTTTACCTGTTTTTCCCAAGCCATCTGTAAAGACTGTAAGACCATCGAGGGGTTCTGTGCTGCGTAGTATTTTTTGTCCAATTGGAATTTCCCTAAAAAACTTAAGAAGCGGATGTGAAGGTAAATGATAAGAAATTTGGTCGTGGAACCCAGCTAAAGCAACTTGCAATTCATATTTGTTTTCCAGACACCACTCAAAGTAATGAGATTGTACAGGTACAACAATGCAAGCTGGATCTCTGCCAGTACATTCTACGCACCTTGTTCTAGCCTTAATGATGATTTGAGCTATGAGCTCAAACAATCCAGGAGCAGTTTTTTGAACCCGATAAGGCAAAAATAGCCACTCTAGGATGCGCAGTGGATCAGACCAATGGTCAGACCACTGAAGCAATGACCCAAAAGGAACACTGTGATCTGCAAGAATAAAAAATTGGACAATTTGACAATGATCAGTTCGTGAAACAAATTTAGAATGTAAAACCTGCTCTACTTGCTGGATGGTTTGAACTGCTCTGTTAGTCAGTTCTCTCGGTTCCTGAGAACTGTCAGAATGCTTGAGCAGGTCAAATAGAGGTGCCAGCTGGGTATTTGTCAATCCCAAATAGGACCTAATCCAAGTCAAAGACCCTAATAGTTTTTGTACGTCAGTAAGAGTTTTGACATTAATATCCAATTGAAGTGGCTGAAGAATGACTGCCTTCCATGTAATTTTTGAACCCTAAATACTTCCAGGGTTCCTCTTGCTGCACCTTCTCAGGAGCAACTACTAGGCCAAAGGATTGTAGACTCTTTCTGGTTTCAGCTTCCAACACACCTAGCTGATCCTCAGTGGCCGCAGCCAGCAAAAATGTCATCTATATAATGATAGCAAAGACAGTCAGGAAATTGCATTCGTACAGGAGACAATGCTAGAGCCACAAACCACTGACAACTTGTAGGAGAGTTTTTCATTCCCTGGGGGAGGGTTTTCCATTGATAATGCTTGTAAGGTTCTGCACGATTAATGGATGGAACTGAAAATGCAAATTTTTCTCTATCTCTGGGGTCTAACTGGATTGTGAAAAAACAATCTTTCAAATCAATAATAACAATGGGCTATCCAGCAGGAAGCATAGAAGGAGTTGGTTGTGATAAACAAAGTCTTGACTTTCTATAAGTTTTTGAATAAGAGTTTATTATATGGTAAAAGCAAGCAGCCGGCTGGGTGACAGAAATGGGGACCAGTTTCCCAAATCTGCACACCTACTACAGGGTACATTTAGTATTTATCTTAGCTACTTCATGCATATTGATTATATCATATACATATACATTCTACAGGTTTTTGCTAAGTATTTAATATATGGGTTTTCTTACAGCTAAAGCTAAATGATTATCTCTACAACCAGTCCTAATTCATGCATTCTTGGACGAATAGGTGCCTAAAAGACCATATTTTATTCTTAGGATAGTAGGGAGGTTTAGGGCCCCTTGACCTTGTAAGGGTCCGTTTTATTTTTTTATGGGGGTGTAATTAAGTTTTACAATCCGTTTGCTTTATTTTGATGTAATCACCCATTTGTTTCACGAATCACAATTATTTATTTATCACAATTCCCTCCCTTTTTTTAATTAACTTATTGATTTTTGATTTTTATAATATTAATTTTTTATATTTTGTCTTAGTTATTGTATACAGTAATAGAGTCAAAAGTTTCAAAAATGTCTTTAAGTTTCCATTCGTCGGTTTATGTCTTAATTTTATTTTAAATTTTCTTTTGGTGATGTTGTCTACGCAGATCTTGATGTTTTTTGACTTTGGCATAATGTATTTAAGGAAGTTGCTTTTTTTTAAATTTTGATTGCAGTTCGTGTAATTAGCATCACTTGATATAGATTTTTCACTGGCTCCAGGGGTTCACCTGTAAAAGGTCTAACATATATATAATCTCTAGGTATAACATTATGAATTGGTCTCTCGAGGTTACAAGCTTGTTTCAAGGATTAGCTCTTTAATATTTTTTAAGTTGTTTTTTATAAATGTACAATGTAATTTTTAACAGTACTTTTATCATGTTTCTGGCTAGATTACTTTGACAAGGATACCCCTCAGGTCAACCTGAAAAAGTGTCAGTGAGAACAAGCAAATATCTATACCCCTCTTTTTCTGGGCAGTTCTAAAAATCGATTTGACATTCTTGTCTTGGATACTTATTTTTTTCTATTTGTCTTAGTTGAATTTTGCTATACGTCTCCTGTCTCACAATGGTATAGAGATTTCGTGTTACTATATTTTGGCTTAGATATTTGTATAGAGTTTCTGCTACTAATGTGTTTTCTTGTGTTCTGTTATGATAAGTGCTCATAAAATAGAAGAGGATATTACTAACTTACCCTGTGGTGTTTTGGCCCATTTGTTTTTCTTCTATTTTTGCTCTTAAATTCTGGATTAACTTTCAGTTATCTTTAGAGTATCTAGGCTCTGTATTTGACTACTGAATTTGAATTTTACCATCAGGGATCAAATATTGGATTTTGCTTTCTTCTGCTTTTACTGCCCTTTTTGCCTCCAATCATCCATGGCATTTCTTCTTTCATGGCCAGTAACACCCTTTTTTTGGTGAGCTTTTCAATGCATAATAGCAACTTTTCTGGCAACTGAAGTGTTATAATCTCTGTTTTTCGAATTAAAGTATTGACAGGGAGGGCTCTTGCCTTTATTACTTCATTTATTGTGGTTATTGCATATCTAGCTTTACGTCCTCTTTTCTAGACAAAATTTTTTTCTATGAACCAGAAGTTTTTAGCATCTTTCAGGGGTTCTTCTTTCAAGTCTGGTCGGCTGGACCCGTCAGGGGTTCTCAATCCCACCCCCTCGGTTATGTAAGTGCACCCCTTCTGCGCATGCGTGAGAACTTTGGAAATCCCCCCACGCATGCACAGTTTGTCCTGGGGGTCTTTCTTAATTGAGTCTGGGGGCGAGCCTTCCTCCCATCACCATCATTTTCTCCTCCAAATGCCCTTGACAAGCCCTTAACCAATCACAGGAGACCAATTAAAACAGTTTATACAGAAGTTCTCCCTCCAAGGTCAAATTCACTGTTTTATCAGTGAACTTGGAAGGGAGAACTATAAACTACTGCAGGTGTCTAAGGCCAAACACAGACCAAAAATATCATCACAAATTCGTCCCAATACAGCTGTGCCCCTAATTTAACTTTTACTTCAATTGACAATGTTATTTTTGCTCTTCTTGGAGTTTCTGAAGCTCATACTTTGATCCATTACTTCTTCATGTATGCTACTTGAACTTTGAGTCTCTATTAGGGCAAGATTTAAAATCTCAGTCAATTGCTCCTTTTTACTTTGAATTTTATTTTGTTCTGTTCAAATTTAATTTCAGCTTTCAATGGCTCTCGTAAGTCTCTTCCCAGTAAACAAACTGGTGAGTTTGGCATGTATAAGAATCTGTGGATTTCAAATTGCTTTTCTAATTTGTATTTTAAAGGTTTCAAGAAATGAGCTTTTTCTGTTTGACCCGTGGCTCCCCTTATCGATACAAAACTTACAGCAGTGGGTACTAAAGTTTGATTAATACCTAAAATGCAGTTCTTGTATTTATTAGGATTATACTTCCTGATTTTTGTTCTTTTAGCCTTTTTGTATTGGGGATCTTGGGGCTATTTATAGCCTTTTAGGACTCAGCACAGCCCCTTAGGATTCGGTCTAGCCCCCCCTTCCCCCCCGGGTACAAAGGAGTTAATAAATTCTCTCCCTGCTCCCCTTTCCCCAGGATAGCTCTAGTAATCAGGACGTATAAAAGGTTGTTAAACTGTTAGGACAGGATATTTACAAATCAGAAGATAACAAAAGACAAATATAATAGTCATGGTATTATCCAGTGTTTTGATAGTATTATTCAAAATTTCAGTCCAATTTTGTATATGTATCACTTTTTGGAGATTGGTATTTGTTCATTTTCGCACAAAAATCTTTTTCATCCATACCACCTCCAATCCGAGTTTTGGTGTCTTTGCTTGGTTACCAGGTCTGTTTGCTGAAATAAACTTTTTATAAATAGTTAATTTCCAATATATTGCCAACCCATATCGAGAGTAAAGCAGTGGTTCCCCTTCTTATTTCACTACAACCCCCCCTTTCTCGTGTTAGCTTGTTTAATGGGTGAGGGGAGGGGTCACAGCAGCGGCTCGTGAGGTTGCCCTCAGTAACCGAAATAACTGTCTTGCCAATCACTGTAAAAGCGGTGACTCCCCTCCTCCCCTGTTTCAAAAACATGATTTTCAACACAGAATTTTCATTAAAACTATTTTCATGTACATTTCCCAAGGCAACGAACAATCTGGCATTGTTTCAGGTTTGTGAGGATCTCTAAAAGTGCCAAACTTGAGACACAGGTAAGCAAAATAATCCATTTTATCACTTGTGAACACATACCAGCTCTTCTAAAATCAAATTTTTAACAGTAAAAACTTCACAACGCTTTCTTCTACTACATTGACAAACACAACCACAGACCCACTACACCAGGGCTTCCAACACAGCATAAATCAATCACTTTTTCTCTTCCTCCTCCTCTCTCTTTATCACTGTTTAAAACCTTCTCCAAATTTAACTGCAAATATGGGTGAAGACATTCAACTGCATACATATACATACTTTTAGGACCTGGTGTTTGTTGTTCTAAAGGACAAAATATATTACAGAAATAACTTTTCTCAAGTCACCAAAATTAAAGTTATAGACTCCCTCGTCCTGCTCCTGCAGGACACCGCTTCAGTTTTCCCCCTTCCCCCCTCCTCCCACTTGGGGAAGACAGAGAAAAAGCAACCAAGAGCCAAAGCTGGCACTTCACTCCTCGGTGCCTCCGGGGTGTGTCGGGAGGGGACGCCGACTCTGCAATGGCACACAGTGCCCCCAGCTTGTGTGCCAGGGAAAGGCAGATGACTCAGCACGGGCAGGTCGCTGGCAGCCGGGGGTGAGGAGGGGTCTGTTGGTGAGCGCGGGGGGGTGGGGCACTGGCAGTGTGAGCCCTCTCCCTACAGAGATCTGTCTGTTTATCACAGGGTTTGGGGCACTGCTCGAACGGGTTGCTGGGCTGATCCCAGTGTGTTTCACGTGGGCTGGTAGTGCAAAAGGGAAGGTCTAGTCGTTCTCTCCAGTGCTTGAAATAAACTGCTAAATTTAAACTTGTTTTTCGAGAGGTATTGTGAATTTTTTCTCTTTGTTCTAATCACTTTGATTGTAGTTTTACTGGCTTTATAATTTTGGGGAACTTTGGTTATATCTTTTCGATTAGATTCAGTCTTTACTATGTTGCCGTGGGATTTAGGTGCTGAAAAAATCTCCGGAGCAGTTAATTAGGGGTGAGATAAGAAAGGGTTTATTTGCCAAGGCTAAGATGTTACAAGACGCGCGCTCACGAGCCCCTGTGCCCGAGAGGTTACATTTTATAACATCATCCATCCAATCCCAGATGTATCCACCCTGTGGCCTTTCCTCTGGACCGCCCCGGGGTCCACCCCCTGAAAATGGGTCTGGGGTGCATTTCGGGACCCCCTACTTCGTCACCTTCATCATCATCAGAGCACAAAGGGTACATAGTTACCTAATTCTTGACTTCATTCTGTGGTTTAGGCCCAGATATGCTGTTCTGTCAACTGTCTAGGCCTTGCCTTGACAAAAGACTAAACATTTCTATTGGATTCAGGAGTAGGGCTGATATAGGGAGCATAGAATGGGGTAAGAGGGTTAAGGAATGTGTAAACAAGGGTGCTACAGGGAAAGGGAAAGGGACAAGGGACAAAGAAGGGAAGGGTTTCTGCTTTTAAACTTACTTATAAAACTTACAAGTCTTACCAATATTAGAAAAATAAAAACCATTAGGGGTTTAAGGCATCAGTATGAATTTATATTTTTCACTTTGAGGTTTTAATTCAGTTTTGTCAAGAGTTGGTTACAGTGTGTTATTCTCGGAAAATAGAGCTCTTGACACTTTTAATCTCATTTATTTTATTAAAATAGTTTCAAGTCTCTCTGTCTTTTCAGAAAATTTCTTCTTAGATGACCTTTTCTTTTACAGTAAAAACATTTTACTACCTGGACTCTTGAAACAATTTGTTGGGATCTGCTCATATATACTTTTTGGACTTCTCTCAGTAAGTCTTTGAGCTCCCCTTTTTCCCATCCATCTAATTTTTTTAGTTCTCTTTTAATATCACTCCAGGAATAATTTATAAAGTGGACTTTCAACAATATTAGGTCAGCTGGTGTATCAGGACTAATGCCTAAATATTGCCGTAAATTTTTCTTTAGTCTTTCTAACCAGGTAATAGGGGTTTTATTTTTTTCTTGCTGATCTTTAAATGCCTTTTTGACATTTTTCTCATGGGGAACAGACTTTTTGGTTCTTTGGGTCAAGGAAGTACAGTACTCAGTCAGGGTTGAGTTACATTCCCAATCGAGTCCTAAGAATTTGTTTAATTGTTCAACTACTCCCAAGAGGTCTTCTATCAGTTTCCCTATTTCTTTTGCTGTTTTTAAACTTTTGTCTTCTTCACCAGAGCTTTCCTGATCTACTAAAAAGGCTCTGACATTTCTTAGGGTTGTCTGTTTTTTCTTTGGTCTTTAGTTCTTTTGAGACTTCCATACCCCTGATTTAACAGGGTCGTGAGGTTTACAGCCGAGGGAAGTTGTGGAGAGGGAGGGGGAGTATTTCTTGGGGTTGTGGGAACTACAACTGAGGGAGTTTGTAAAAGAGAAGAAGGGTTATAGGGGAGAGGTAAGCTACCTAATAGTTCCCATTTTGCTTCTTTTGATCTCTTTTCTGTTGGCCTTTCTTTGGTTAACTTACCAATATTCTCAATATCTTCCCAATTTGATATCATTACCCCCAAAGGACTGGTAGGGGTAATATCCAGCAATGCCTGCTTGGGCAATGCCTGCTTGCTCCCTTTTCTCCTGGGGCTACCTTTCTTACTGAATCCTTGCCCCATAGTTTTCTGAGGTCCCTTCTAGAATCTCTCCACCGACTCTCTGGGATCCCTTCTAAACTCTCCCCACTGACACAAAGGTCCCTCCTTAAGAATTTTCCACCGACCCCAGAGGTCCAATCACCAATTCTCTCACTTCGCCCGGTCACTGGCTGTTCCGTTTGCACGGAGACAGAAACGCAGTTAAAAGGGCTACCGCATTCACTTGGCAGCAAAACTGCATCTCATTCACTCATTCACTCTGACCTCTTTTATCCGTCCAACCAGGGAATACTCACAGTCCATTCTTCTTCCCTGGGTCTTCGTGCATGAGAAATATGGGCCCTTTTGCTGCAGTAATCTGGGAGCAATCCTTGCTTTTACCATATAACCATATAACGTGTTACTCCAGTCCTGTGGAAAATTAGATCCGAAATAGACCGCTGAATTCAGCAGGGACCCCCCCGTTTTGAGTACTAATTAACCCAGCAGGGCTCAGAGAACATCACGTCGGGGTCACCAATTGTGATAAACAAAGTCTTGACTTTCTATAAGTTTTTGAATAAGAGTTTATTATATGGTAAAAGCAAGTAACCGGCTGGGTGACAGAAATGGGGACCAGTTTCCCAAATCTGCACACCTACTACAGGGTACATTTAGTATTTATCTTAGCTACTTCATGCATATTAATTATATCATATACATATACATTCTACAGGTTTTTGCTAAGTATTTAATATATGGGGTTTCTTACAACTAAAACTAAATGATTATCTCTACAACCAGTCCTAATTCATGCATTCTTGGACGAATAGGTGCCTAAAAGACCATATTTTATTCTTAGGATAGTAGGGAGGTTTAGGGCCCCTTGACCTTGTAAGGGTCCGTTTTATTTTTTTATGGGGGTGTAATTAAGTTTTACAATCCGTTTGTTTTATTTTGATGCAATCACCCATTTGTTTCACGAATCACAATTTATCACATTGGTAAACCAGGCTGTAATGCTCCCATGGTAGCCATGACTGCATTAATTTGTCTGAGATCATGCAGCAGTCTCCATTTCCCAGATTTTTTCTTTATCACAAAGACAGGGGTATTCCAAGGACTCTGAGATGGTTCAATGTGATCAGCGTCAAGTTGCTCCTGAACAAGCTGTTGCAGGGCCAACAACTTTTCTATAGGTAGGGGCCACTGCTTAACCCACACAGGAGTAGTTGTAAACTATGTCAAAGCAATGATGGGTCATGTCACACCCTGCAATACAGTGAGCCTAGTTAAAAATCCGTAGTGATATTTACCCCCCACTGAGATAGAGTATCCCGTCCCCACAGGGTTAAAGGTGCCACGGTGACATATGGCCTGACAATAGCAGTTTGACTCTCAGGATTAGTAATGAGCACCACATGTTTTGAGACAAAACTCTGAGCAGTACCTCCCAATCTGACAACCCTGGCCCCTGCCGAGACCAAAGGTCAAGAGACCAACCAGGATGTTCATGCAATGATAGTTGCGTCAGCTCCTGAATCCAGAAGTCCGTTTGCCTGGACAACTGGTGGCAAGCTTCGAGCATTGTAGAGAGTACAGGTCATCTGTGGACGCTGTGCAGAGATCAGCATTGACCAAAAGACTTGTGGTGCGCAGGTAGAACCAAATCCTCCATCCTGACGCTCACGAGGCTCTGCTTGGGGAACACAACTCACAAAAGGTACAAGTTGAGCTATTCGTGTCCCTTTAGGAATTGTCACTGGAGGATAAGGTGTGGAAACCATAGCACAGATCTGTCCTGTATAAGTAGCATCAATGACTCCAACATGAACAAAGAGTCCTGCAACTGTGCTACTAGAACGACCGATTAACAAGGCACTCAACCCTATTTGCACTTATGCCACAAAGATGGCCCTGACAGTTTGCAGGACCCCTTGAACAGGCTGATCAAGCAAGGCACCAACATCGACAACCCTTGATTCAAAACAAAGAAGAAATGCAGCATTCCACAACAAGGATGGACAACAACACTCCAAGAAGAAAAGAAAAAAACAATCATTCATATACCATCTAGAATAAGGACTCACTATGGTCTGACAGATTCATGTTACACATTGTCTTAAAATCCTGACACCCACGTAAAGTATTTTTAAGTCTACACACTAACATATCCACACAGTTTCTCTCACAGTCTTTTCCCAATCATTCAATAGGTGGCCACCTCAGTCATTCTTCACTCACGCACACATTTTAAGTAGTTATTGACTGTGTACTTCTTATCAGTCTCATAACTTAAAAGGAATTTACGCCATATTTGCCAACATTAAATTGTAAATCTTGTACAACTCTCCACGCAAAAGACAAGTACGACAGGAAAGACCAGGATATCATCATGGGGATTTTCAGCCTCTTTCGTAGAGCAAGGATACCCTATTTTGTCACAAAAATCCCAGTTTCCATTTAGGGTAGCCTGTTGTCTTACACCTTCCCAAAAAGAGCCAGGGTCTCTAGGCAACAGAACCACTTCTGCAGGGGGCAGGACTACACCCTTTGTCTTCCCTTCTTCCCCTTTCCCGCGTTTTGCTCTCCCCTGAGTCCCCCGTTTGTCTTGAGCACTCGGCCCTCCTTGAAGCAAAAGTGCTGCTTGGTTAAGGGAGCTTTCACCATCATTGTCGGAGGACGGGGGGGGGGGAATAGAGGTCGGGTTCATTCGGAGAAAAATCAATAAGAGGAGTCAAATTGCCATTGCTCTCCTTATGTCGCAACTTAGCTAAGTGGTCTGCTGAGGAAGAACGATACATAGGAGGGGGAGGAACAACTGCAGATGGACATGTTCTGAGGGGTGGGGTGGTAAACAGGGGAGAAGACAGACAGCCCCCCCACTGCACCCCCCGGGGTCAGCGCTGCTGCAGGCACACTGCAAGGGAGAGGAGGGTTACCAGGGGAAACACCTGCCGCGAGGGTAGAATTACTGAAGAAGGGA
Organism: Corapipo altera; assembly: GCF_003945725.1. Classification (NCBI taxonomy): domain Eukaryota; kingdom Metazoa; phylum Chordata; class Aves; order Passeriformes; family Pipridae; genus Corapipo; species Corapipo altera. The sequence goes on along the minus strand of NW_020885058.1, from coordinate 339,096 downwards.
GAGGGAAACCCCCCATCACACCGCTTGGGACCATGGCTGTTGGCAGCGCAAACAGACACCGCCGCCGCCCGCCGTCGCACCGGCTCCCAGGGCTGCACCGCCCAGAGCTGACGCTGCCGGCAGCGCGGCCGCGGGCGTACCGTAAGGACCCGCGGTCGCCGCTGCCGACGCCGCCCGGGGTCAACGCTGCACAGGGCACGGCGTTGCCCGAGGTTGGCGCCGCGACGCCGCACGCGGAGTCGCCTCCGCGTGCGGAGTCACCGCCAGTGCATGCACGCTCGGAGCCGGGGTCATCGCAGCAATCCCACCGGCCCCCGGCTGCGCGTCGACCGGGGTCACGCAGGGTACCGCGACCGCGCACGGAGCCGCCGCCAGTGCACTGCCGGAGTCCGCGGGCGCTACGGCAGGCGCCACAAACAGACCCGCCACGACTGCACAGGCACCCGGCGCCGCCCCGCAGGCACGCGGAGCGGGTAGACCCAGCGCCACCACGGACAGACGCGGCACCAGCACGGTGTGCGGACCCGGAGTGGGGGATGCAGCCGCAGGCATGCCGCGCAACCAGGTGGCACTGCTCAGAGAAGTAGAAAGCTCCTTGAGGTGGAAATCAGCCACAGCGTCCGCAAGGTCGTCTCCCGGTCCTTCAGCAGCACTTTCATGCCGGGGTTGCTGTCCTTGATCGTCTTGGACATGCACTGCCGAACCGTCAGCACCACGTTCATCTTGGTGGGGCCACTCGGCTGCCCCCGGACCCGCTCCGCAACCTCTGGTCCCACTTCGGTTCCCTTCGGCTCCGCCTGGCCCATCTTCTTCATGATTTCTCTCTATGATGGCATCTAATTGCACTCTGCTAATGTCCTCCCAGGCAGAAATGCCAAACGCAATGGGCAACGCAGCCTCTCTTCCAACCCGAAGACACCAAAGTAATAAGTGACGTAGCTTAACTTCATTGTGTTTAACACCACGATGCTGTAACAAAGCTTTCCAAGCGATAAACACATGCCTTTTGTTTGCACTCATGGTCTCCCCCATAGTGGTTAGAAAAAAGTTCTCAAGAGCTCACCTGTGCCTTCCAAGTGCCAGCTGCACTTGTGTACTCCACGCAACTTGTGCCTTCCAAGTGTGGCAGAAACACTTGCGCCTTCAGGTGTAAAAAAAATAATCGGATTCGGATCCTGCAGCACGCCCCACTGCTAAACAGCTCCTGAGCACCAAGACCTCACTGCTCCTCGCCCTGCAGCTTAGTTGCCTCCGGTCGTGATATCCCGGACGACACGGGCAATACTCGACAGTCTTTTCCTGATCCTCAAACGGGGTACCATATGTCGTAGGGTATCTGTCGGTAGGTCTTGGTCCATGAAGAAAAGAAAACACACACACACACGAACAGAGTGATGAGACAAGAGGTGTCTGCCTGCTGAGCATAGCAGGCAGGCTTTATTGAGCTCACTGACCCCTACTTTCCCACAGACATAATGTAAATATATTTTCACAAAAACACTTAAGAATTTAACACCTGCACACAATCAACAACCTTGTCCTTGTACTGTTATTATTCTTTTCTAGCTAACTCTCTAAAATTCAAGGTTGTGTCCATGGGAACATTTAATTAACCTTACTGTTCTCATGGAAAACGACCTAACACTATCCAATATTTCAAATTCCTCAAGCACCAGGGACTTCGTGGAGCTGCCACTTCCCCCCACAGGACATCAGTTTGGGAAGAACTGCTGCCTGAGGGATGGACTTACATTGGAGAGGTCCATCAAGGACTGTCTCCCATGGGAGGGACCCCACGGGAGCAGGGGAAGGACTCCTCTCTGAACAGTGGCAGAAACAAGAACTGACCACAACCCCCACTCCCTTTCCCCTTGCACCACTGGGGGGGAGGAGGGAGAACATGGAAGGAGGGGTGGGGGAAGGTGCTTTTAAGACTGTTTTATTTCTCACTCTTTGGCTCTTATCCTGTTAGTAATAAATATAAGTATTATCCCCACTTTGAGTCTGTTTTACCCGTGAAGGTAATCAGTAAGTGACCTCTCCCAGCTCTTATCTCTACTCAGGAATCCTTAGCTGTTTTTTTTTCCTCTCTCCTCTGTCCAGTTGCAGAGGGAGAGTGAGAGTGTGGATTTAGTGGGTACCTGGTATCCGACCAAGGTCAACCCACTACAGGCTTCTAGAGGTCGGTTAACCAGAAAAGGAAGGTCAAAGAAAGCATACTCCTAATTGGTAAACAACACTGGAAAACTGGTAACAACAAATGAGAATGTTGAGGTACTCAACAATGTTTTTGCCTCAGTCTTGAATGGTAACCTCTCTTCCCACACCTCTTGAGTGGGTGGACAGCAGGATGAGGACTGGGGGTGTAAATTCCCTCCCACTTTAAGACAAGATCAGGTTTGTGACCACCTGAACATACATCAGTCTATGGGACCCGATGAGATGCATCCCAGAGTCCTAAGGGAATTGGCTGCTGTAGTTGCCAAGCCACTCTCCAGGATATTTGAATAGTCCTGGCAGTCAGGTGAAGTCCCAGGTGACTGGAAAAAGGGAAACATTTTACCCATCTTTCAAAAGGGAAGAAAGGAGGACTCTGGGAACCACTGCCCTGTCAGCCTCACCTCTGTGCCTGGGAAGATCATGGAACAGATCCTCCTAGAAACTCTGCTGAGGCACATGGAGTACAGGGAGGTGATTTGGGACAGCCAACATGGTTTCACCAGGGGCAAGTCCTGCCTGACCAACCCAGTGACCTTCTATGATGGAGTGACTCCATCAGTGGACAAGGGAAGGGCTACAAAATGTCATTTATCTGGACTTGTGTAAAGCCTTTGACATGGTTCCCCCCAACATCCTTCTCTCTAAATTGGAGAGAGATGGATTCAATGGGTGGAGTCTGGTGGATAAGTGGTTGGATGGTCGCATCTGTATTAGTGGTCAAACAGTTTGGAGTCCCGATGGACATCAGTGACCGTTGGTGTCCCTCAGGGTTCTGTATTGGGACCAGTGTTATTTAATATCGTCATTAATGGCACAGATGAAGGGATCGAGTACACCCTCAGCAAATTTGCTGATGACACCAAGCTGCATGGTGCAATTGACACATCTGAAGGACGGGGCCATCCAGAGGGACCTGGACAAGCTTGAGAAAAGGGCCCATGGGAATCTCATGGGGTTTAACAAGACCAAGTACTGGTGCTGCACCTGGGTCAGGGCAACCCCCGGTATCAATCCAGGCTGGGGGATGACCAGACCAGGAGCAGTCCTGCCGAGGAGGACTTGGGGGTGCTGCTGGATGAGAGGCTGGTCAGGTTGCATGGGGGGCTGAGAAACCTGGTCTAGTGAAAGGTGTCCCTGTCTGTGGCAGGAGGGGTGTAAGATGATCTTTAAGGTCCTTTCCAATCCAGGCCATTCTATGATACACCCACTCAATACCATATTCTTTGGCCCAGGTGTCTATGAGGTTGTTTCAGAAATTAGTTCCATTGTCTGACTCAATTCTTTCTGGAGCAGGATGTTGCCATAAGACTTGCTTTCCAAGGCCCAGGATAGTGTTACGGGTGCTGACACGGGGCACAGGGTGGGTTTCCAGTCATCCGGTGGTTGCTTCCACCATCATTAACACATGACCCTTGCCTTGGTGGGTTTGGGGGAGTGTGATATAGTCAGTCTTCCAAGACTCCCTATACTTATATTTCAGCCATTGTCCAGTGGAGAGTGGAGACTGACAGTGGACTATTGTGACCTGAATGAAGTCACACCACCACTGAATGCTGCTGCGCCAGACATGCTGGAACTTCAATATGAACTGGAGTCCAAGGCAGCCAAGTGGTGCCACCATTGACATTGCTACTGTGTTTCTCTCCATTCCTTTAGCAACAGAGTGCAGGGCACAGTTTGCTTTCACCTGGAGGGGTGTCCAGTACACCTGGAACTGACTGCCCCAGGGATGGAAACAGCCCCACCATTTGCCATGGACTGATCCAGACTGCACTGGAAAAGAGTGAGGCTCCAGAACACTTGCAGTACATTGACCACAACATCCTGTGGGGCAACAGCACAGGAAGTTTTTGGGAAAGGGGAGAAGATAATCCACATCTTCCTGGAGGCCGGTTTTGCCATAAAGCAAAGTAAGGTCAGGGGACCTGCCCAGGAAATTCAGTTTTTAGGAGTAAAATGGCAAGATGGACGTCGTCAGATGCCAATGGACATGGTCAACAAAATAGCAACTATGTCCCCACCAACCAGCAAGAAGGAAACACAGGCTTTTCTAGGCACTGCAGGGTTTTGGAGGATGCATATTTCAGAGCACAGTCAGATTGTGAGCCCTCTCTCTCATGTGACGTGGAAGAAGAATGATTTCAAGTGGAGTCCTGAACAATAATAAGCTTTTGAACAGATTAAACAGGAGATTGTTCATGCAGTAGCCCTTGGGCCAGTCAGGACAGGACTAGATGTAAAAAATGTGCACTCCACTGCAGCTGGGGAGAATGGTCCTTCCTGGAGCCTCTGGCAAAAAGTACCTGGGGAGACTCAAGGACAACCCCTGGAGTTCTGGAGTTGGGACCTCATGGTCCCAAAGGATCTGAGGTCTCATGGTCCAGGGGTATACTTAACCATGGACACTCTCTCCCAGATTTTCCATCACTGTGAAACATGTGCTGCAGTCAAGCAGGGCCAAGCAGGTAAAGCACCTGTGGGATGGGGGACAATGACCAAAATATAAATCTGGGGAGGCCTGGCAGATTGATTACATCACACTCCCACAAACCCACCAAAGGCAAGCACTACATGCTGACAATGGTGAAAACAACCCCTGGATGGCTGGACACCTACCCTATGCCTCACGGCACTGCCTGGAACACCATCTTGGGCCTTGAAAAGCAAGTCCTGTGGCAACATGGCACCCCAGAAAGAATTGAGTTGGATGATGGGACTCATTTCAAAAATAGCTTCATAGACACCTGGACCAGAGAGCTCAGGATAGAGTGGGTGTTTCATATTGCCTGTCATGCACCAACCTCTGCGAAAAGGGAATGGTACAATGGACTGTTAAAGATCATATTGAAAGCAATGGGTGGTGGAACCTTCAAACATTGGCACGTACATTTAGCAAAGGCCACCTGGTTAGTTAACACTAAAGGCTCTA
>NW_020885058.1:319904-333847 GCF_003945725.1 Corapipo altera | reverse complement strand
AGGGCAGCCCTGCTTTTTGCTTTTGCTTCTGGTTCACCCGAGGCTACTGCCCAGAAACAATTTGCTTTGAATTCTAACATTCTGAAAGGGTGCTCAGGGCAAGGAAATGTCCCTGGGATTGTCCCTGGGATTATCCCTGAGTCTGAGTATAGGTGGCTGGGAGAAAAGTAGGGACTGAAAGGTTTACCCTAACCGTTTTAATGGAGAAGTAGTTTGTGTGTAGCTCTGAAGTTGCGAGCTATGCTGGTTATGGTACATGCTAGACAGGTTAAAACTGAAGGGTCAGATAAAATGTGTCCATGGTCTGGATGGGCTCACTAGCTTTCAGGCAACCATCCCAGGAGAAACACAACTCTGATTCCAAACCCAGGCAGATGGTGCTCGTTTAGCCCTGTAAGGCCATCCATCTAAGAGAAGGACACTCTAATCAAACCTATGTCCAAAGGACCCCGCTGTCTGTGTCCAAACTTGCTTGGCCGTGACAGATGAACCTTAGGATTAAAGGGTGGGTCCAGCTCTGTGCATACTGCATCTCATGTAAAAAATCCATTGTGCAGGCTCGAGGGTGATATCCACATTTGTAAAGCCCTGTAGCAACGGGTGAGGGTCGAAATGGCAGGTGAAAGGTGCACTGGAGGCCGCAGACCCAACTCTGCATGCAGGCGGTTCAGGACATTGGTCATTAGAGACTGACCAGAGATGACAGTCTCTTTGGGCAGCATCCGGAATGACCAAGCAGCCTTTTTCAAGGACGGCACTGCTTGCTCCACTCGGAGAGGGGTCTAGAAAAGGTGGTCTAACCAAAGCTCATCTCCCCCTTCACCCAGTTGGTTAACCGCGGCCAGCGGGCATCTTCTTCTAATGCGGTCACACAAAGATCAAAAGACAAAGGCATACACCTGCCTCCAAAAGTGTACCCAAATTGACTCTTGCATGCTGGAACATCAGAACCATGTTTGATACTGCGGATAGTGGACGTCCTGAGCATCACTCTGCCCTAATTGCCCACAAACTATCACATCTCAGCATCGACATAGTTGCTCTCAGTGAAGTTCGTCTCCACGAAGAAGGCAGCCTTCAAGAACATGGTGCCGGTTACACACTCTTCGGGTCAGGTAAGACCAGAACTGAAAAGTATCTCTAAGAAGTAGGTTTCATGATTAAAAACTCTATTGTTCCTAAACCCTAAAATGTGCCGACAGGTCATTCTGATCGCATTATCTCCCTACACCTTCCACTACAAAAGAAACAACATGTTGTCCTCTTTAGTATATATACCCCAACTCTCCAAGTTGACCCTGTTGAAAAAGATAAATTTTACACCGACCTGCGCTGCCTTACCCAAAAGGTTCCTGCAGATGATAAGATCATTATCCTTAGTGATTTCAACGCCAGAGTAGGAAAGAACTTTGAAACCTGGAAAGGAGTATTAGGCAAGCATGGTGTTGGAAACTGCAATGATAATGGTCACCTTCTGCTAGAATTCTGTGCGGAGCAACAACTCACCATCACTAATACTACCTTTCAGCAGAAAAATAGTTAGAAGACAACCTGGATGCATCCCAGATCTAAGCCTTGGCACCTCATCGATTATGTCTTGGTGTGTCAGAGAGATGTCCACGATGTCCACCATACTTGCGTGATGCCTAGTGCAGAATGCCAAACAGACCATCGACTGTAAACTTAACTTCAGTCTTAAGTTCAAACTTAAAAGGGGCAGTATCCCAAGGAGGACACTCCAAGTTAACAATCTCCAATCAACCGCAGTGAAAGACAGATTCCAGGCAAATCTTCAAACTAGGTTCGAAAACCACTCCATAGATTCTATAGATGCCTCTCCTGAAACACTTTGGTGCCATATTAAAAACAACATCCTGCAGTCCTCTGAAGATTCCTTAGGGTTCTCCTTCAAGAAGAACAAGGACTGGTTTGATGAAAACAATCAAGAGATCCAGGAATTGTTGAGGAAGAAGACAACTGCTCACCAAGTACATCTTGCACTGCCATCCTTGTACCAGGATGAATTTATGCTGATACCTTTGGTCTGTGTTTGGCCCCAGCCACCTGCAGTAGTTTATATTCTCCCTGCCAAGTTCACTGATAAAACAGTGAATTCGTCCTTGGAGGGAGAACTTCTGTATAAACTGTTTTAATTGGTGTTCTGTGATTGGCCATTTGTCCTCCAAGGTCGCTTGAAAAAGAATTTGAGGAGGAGGAGGATAAAGTAAGCCCCCAGACTCAATTAAGAAAGACCCCCAAAGCATACTGGGCGTGCGTTAGGGAATTTCCAAAGTTCTCATGCATGCACAGAAGAGATGCACTTACATAACCGGGAGGTGGGACTGAGGGTCTCTGGCTGGGCGGTGCTGGCCACACCTGGGAGGTTGTGGTCACTCAGTTAATTGTATAAAAGTAGATAGTGCTTTCTTGGAAGGAAGCTAACTTCACAGCAATGACAACGTTGCCTTTTGGCAGGGACACCCGCCAGTTTGTGAACTTACTGACTCTCCAAGGATGCAGTTTCTGCTATGGGTATGCTAGGTCGGTAAGATAACTTTATGGGCAACAACTGGGTAACTGGGGAGGTCGTACTGGGGGCTTATTTCTCTCCTCCTTCCTCCCTTTTAGGTTTGTTCATTTTGTTGGCTACCTCTTGGTAATAAATATTGTTTTTTGTTAAACTTTTAACGGTGTCATGGTTTTCTAGTTTCAGTATGTCTCAAACCCTTACCTAATACACATCCTGTCATGTAAGAAAAGCAGCCTTTCGTCTTGCATGCAGCAAGATCCAACAGAAACTCCGTGACATCCAGAACAAGTGGTGGATCAATCTAGCTGAAAAAACTCAATTATGCGCAGATACAGGTGATCACAGAGGATTCCATGAGGCCCTGAAAACAGCATATGGGCCTATATAGCAGGTCCAAAGCCCCCTACTCAGCGCAGATGGTCAAACGCTTCTGACAGATAAAACCTCCATTCTGAATCATTGGTCTGAACACTTTCAGACTCTCTTCAGTACTAGTCGTGTAGTCCAAGACTCAGCAATTCAGTCCATCTCACACAGCAACCGGTGAAGTATGAATTGGATATTGCCCCCACTTTGGGAGAAACCCTTAAGGCCATACAGCAGGTAAAAATTGGCAAGGCAGTTGAGGTTGATGGAATTCCACCCAAAGTCTGGAAACATGGGGGACATGCACTAAATTTCACGAGTTTGTGGTGTGCTGTTGGGAACTAGGCGAACTCCCATCAGACCTTCCTGATGCAGTCATCATCACCTTGTATAAGAAGAAAGGAGATAAATCAGACTGCTCAAATTACCTAGGTATTACTCTGCTCTCCATTGCTGACAAAATCCTGGCAAGAATACTTTTGAACAGACTAATACCCGCTATAGCAGAAGGAATTCTACCTGAAAGCCAATGTGGTTTCAGAGCCAACAGGAGTACCATAGACATGGTATTTGTTCTCAGACAACTGCAAGAAAAGTGTAGGGAACAGAACAAAAGTCTCTATGTAACCTTTGTTGACCTCACCAAGGCTTTCGATCATGGTTGGGCTTCGCGAACGAAGATTTGGGAAAGGTCTCTACCCACGTTTGTCACAAGCGTGCTGGTGGTTAAAAAGGCCAATACGAGACAGGCATGTCGGATTGCAAAAGGCACAGCAGAAAGACTCTTTAGGTGGTAAATTCTGCAAGGCACAATTCTTTCTGCATTGCCTTTTCTCCTCAAGGGTGATCCTGCGTGCTTTCTCAAAGCCATCAACAGCGTTATAGATAGTGTGTCTCCAGACCTCCTGGTTGGAGGCCAGAGTAGACCAGTTATGTTGATCAATATGGTCGAGGCTGAGATGTTGTTTCAGGGAGTCCTTGTATCTCCTCTTTGGGTCTCCTCTCATGCGGCAACCGGTGGCAAGTTCACCATAAAGCAAGATCTTAGGGAGGTGGTGGTCCTGCATCCTTGAGACGTACCCTGCCCATTGCAGCTGTGTTCTCAGCAACATGGTCTCAATGCTTGTGACTGCTGCGTGTTCTAGAACAGATGTATTAGTCACATAATCTGAGCCGGGCGGGCCACGCCGAGCGCACATGGTCTGGGGTTGAGCCGGGCAGGTCGTACTGAGCGCACGCAGTCCAAGGCTGAGCCGAGCGGGCCTCGCAGAGCTCACGCGGCCCGGGGCCAAAAGGCTTTCAATACTGTGAACAGAAAAGGTCTATGGCAGATTTTGGAACATTTAGGATGTTACTCCAAGTTCCTTAAAATGATCATCTCACTCCATGAGGATCAGCACGGCCAAGTCAGATATGGCAATGCACTTTCTGAGCCCTTTCTTATTACCAATGGTGTGAAACAAGGCTGCGTTCTTGCACCAACTCTATTCACAGTCTTTTTCAGCATGATGCTCCAAAGGGCCACAGCAGACCTCGGTGATCGGGATGGTATCTACATTCGATACCGTACAGATGGAAACCTATTCAACCTAAGGCGACTGAAGGTCCATACTAAGACCTTAAATCATCTTGTCTGGGAACTGCTTTATGCTGATGACGCCGCCCTTGTCGCCCCCACAGAAGCAACTCTGCAGCGTTTAACATCCTGCTTTGCAGATGCTGCTGAACTTTTTGGGTTGGAAGTCAGTTTAAAGAAGACAGAAGTTCTCTATCAACCTGCACCTCAGGAAGTCTTCCATCATCCCCATATCACCATTGGCGAATCAGAGCTCAAATCAGTCCAACAGTTTAATTACCTAGGTTGCCTCATCTCCTTGGATGGTAAGACTGACGGAGAGATAGACAACAGGTTAGCAAAGGCATATAGTGCTTTTGGAAAACTCCATAAAAGAGTTTGGTGAAATAAACACTTGAAGAAAAATACAAAGATCAGTGTTTACAGAGCCATAGTGCTGTCTACTCTTTTATATGGATCTGAATCATGGGTCATCTACCGCCACGACCTGTGACTCCTAGAAAGCTTCCATCAACGCTGCCTCCATACAATTGTAAACATCCACTGGTCAGATTATGTGACTAATACGTCTGTTCTAGAACAAGCAACAATCACAAGTATTGAGGTCATGTTGCTGAGAACACAGTTGCGTTGGGCAGGACACGTCTCCAGGATGAAGGACCACCGCCTCCCTAAGATCATGCTTTATGGTGAACTTGTCATCGGCTGCCACATGAGAGGAGCCCCAAAGAGAAGATACAAGGACTCCCTGAAACAACATCTCAACCTTGGCCATATTGATCAACATAACTGGTCTACTCTGGCCTCCAATCAGGAGACCTGGAGACACACCATCTATAACGTTGTTGATGCTTTTGAGAACGCACGCAGGATCACTCTTGAGGAGAAAAGGCAATGCAGAAAGAATCGTGTCTTGCAGAATATACCACCTAAGGAGTCCTTCTGCTGTGCCTTTTGCAATCCGACATGTCTATCTCGTATTGACCTTTTTAACCACCAACGGGCTTGTAACAAACGTGGGTAAAGCCCTCCCCAAATCTTCGTTCACGAAGCCTAGTCATGAATGAAAAAATAGGATGTGGGCAAATATCCTGGTTCTGGCCTTCATCAGCAGGAGGAGGCATGGTCAAGACATTGTGTTATTTGATACCATGTTACATCATTGCCAGAGGCAGAGAAATGGGACTCTCTCTCTCTTCCGGGAAGGAGGGGCATCTCTTTCCAGTGGAACAAAGTGTGATTGGGTGGGGAACCTGTCAACCATTGTTCATTGTCTTGGGGTCTGTGGTGAGCATTTTTGCATGTGAATCATTCTCTCTTTTTGTATACTTTTGTTATTAATATTGTTACTGACACTGTTTCTTATCTCGTTACTGTTTCCAGTAAATTGTTATCTCAACCCATGATCTTTGCCTTTCGTGCCTCCAATTCTCGTCTCTGGCCACCCGCAGGGGGGTAGAAGATGGGGAAGGGAGTGTGAGCAAGCGGCAGTGTGGTTTGGAAAGTTTTGGTGGGAGAACTAAATTGGGGAGTACCCTTCGGTAGTGGTTTGAACCTTGTTTTCCCCCAGAGGCTAAAAAAAAGTGGTAACCCCCAAGGGGTGGAAACCCCTGGAAGTTTTGAAATTCTGTCCAATGGGCGCTCCTGCAGAAATGTAAACATATCACAAGCACCGGAAGAGAAGAGTTGTAGTTTTGGTGGTAGAAGAAGTAGCCATGTTGTAGAACCACGAGGAAGGGGCTCTGAGCCCCTCGGGGGCCTCTGCCCCCCCCCCCCAGCCCCAGTTGGGGGCTACAGAGACTTGGAAAAGTGTTAAGCTGGACTATGTGTCTGTAGCTGTGAACTGGGAGATGTTTTCCATCATGAGTGAGTAGAGACAGAGCAGAAGCGGCGGCAGCGTCCAGAGGTTATGGCTAAAAGTCAGTTGATAAGACCTTGAACCGGAGAAGCAGCAGAAGTTAGCAGTAGAGTTACGGAGTTCTGGGGGTAAGAACTGATACCAGACCCCCCAAACTCCTTTGAGACCTCCTGGAAAGGAGGAAGATGATGGACTCTTACTTGAAAGAGCCTTGGAGTGCTACAGCACTTGCAGAGAGGAGTTGAGAAGCTCAGAGTATCCTGGGAAGCTGGACCGGGACGGAGAGGAATGTGGAGGAGGGCTTCACCCCCCCCCCCCCCCCCCCGCTGCCTTGAGGCAGAGCACGGAACTCTGCAAAGGGGAATTTGAATCCCCTGAGGAAGGGACTTTCACGAAGATGCCCCTGCATTTCGCGATATACCTGCGGTGACGCAAGTCTTGTCCCTGCTGGCAGTCCACAGGTGAGGCCTTCGCTTGGACCGAAGGAGAGTCAAGGGGTTTGGAGACCCCCTTGTGTGTATTGAACAGGGATCCAGCTACAACAATCCAGTTACTGCTGCATGCATGAGATGAGGAGACCTGTTGCCCTAGAAGAGATTCCTGCTTTGGGACTGGAAGGGATCTGTCCTTCTTTCCCTCCTGGACTTTTATTTGGAGGGGAGAGGAGATCTGATCCATTGTAAATACATATGTCATGGTAGAGATAGTTGTGATCGTGTGTATAATGTGGTATAGTATTTATTTGTACAGTCATTGTAATATATTCCCTTTCCCCCATTCTGAGTCTGGTTGTGTTTTGTCTGGAAAAACCCATCTCACATTGGGTTGAGATGTGGGAGGGGGAATGGAGCTAGGGAATTGGATTTTGGGGCTATCTCAAACCATGACACCTTCCTAAATCACAGCGTTCATGTACCCCTATGTACCAGCAAACAAGAATGGGTGTGGCAGAAAATTGTCTGAACAGATCTACTGACATGAAAATTAACGTTATTACATTAGCAAGGCCATTAAGCCATAGCATGAAGAAATAAAAGGGACATACATTTAATTTCAAATTTTTTTATATTACATTAAAACGCATCAATAGTGATGAAATTGGCAATCTTTCTAGATTACTGTATTATAAAACACTGCACAGACTCTTAGGAATTTCCTGTATTAAAGACTATATAAAAAAGAATTTGAACTGTACTGAAGGTTTATTGTTTATCTTTTGTTTGATGTAGGATTTCTATGCTGAATGACTGCATTAATTTCATAGGCATTTACCCTTTTAGCAGAGGACAAACACAGTAAAGGTAATAATGTATATTTGGCACTAGTAATAAGTGTTGAAAAAGTTAATAAAACAAGTTCATTCACAGGAATTACATAGGCAAGCTCATAAGAACATATAATCATTGCATGCAGTAACTCTTCTGTTGTCATGATTGACATAAAGGCTGTCAACTGGGTGATCATTGTGTCTGTCTTGACGAATTAAATTATTGTGCTTGTTTATTGGGATTAGTATGTTTTCACATGAAGCCTGTCTGACTATGGATGCCCTGAAGACTGTGGTCTAGGAGAGAAATTTGCATTTCATGTTGCCAACATTTTACCAGGAGGGGCTAGTTACAGTCAGTGCTGCTCATTTGTTATCTTTTCCTAAGATGCCTCATCCAAATAAACCAGCAGCTCTGTTTTTTGACATTATTAAGACTAAACATGGTATTGTTGCCTTAAGATAACGTGAGTCAAAAATAGACTCACCAGGAAATCATTAGTAGAGATAAGGTAGAGAGAAGTTTTAATAGAAGGCCTTCAACCACAGGGAATACAGAGACGCGTGCACCACGTGTCCAGGGGTTACACAATTTATAGTACAGTCCATCCAATCCCAGATCTATCCGCCCCCCAGTTCTGCCCCCCTGGAAATTGAGTCAGGGGTCCTGAGACCCCCCTTCCTCATCTTCCTCTTCGTCACAGCATGTCCAGTCCTTGGAACTCCTCCAAGGTTCTGGGTTTTGAAGGATGCTTTGTCTATTGGTGTATCTTGTTGTACAAACCAGGGTGCAAATGTTCTTAGAATGAAGGCCTACCTTGAGGGAAGTCTAAACAAACTAAAGGAATTTAGAAAGTTCTATATGAAATGAGGTAATAGGGTTACCTCCCCTCTGGGGAGGCATTAGCACCTTCACACCCAGCCTGAGGGGTCATCTCTGCTAATGAACCATACTGGACTGGCATAATAGGCAGCTGCAATGACCTAGACCATCAAAGGTTCCAAAAGTATTCCATGACTCACAGAGTAAATCACCCATTGTGAAACTGCCCGCCCTGGGGGAGGTACCGGGCATTCCCACCTGAACCTGAGCATATATAATCTTGGGGTTTTTGGTACCACTTGTTGGATCCAGGGGACAACCAGAACTCCAACAGGACTGCCACTCTCAACAAGACTGTGATCATTACTTCAACAGAACTGCACCATCATCTGGACCAACAGGTTTCCTTTCCTTTTATTTTGCACCCAGGGGGGCCATGTGGTGCTCAGCACAGGGGCTAACAAACACTATTCTGTTCTTGTCCCAGGGTGCTGGGTTATACATCTGTCTTTGGGGGTTAAAACCAGTTTTTCTCTGTATCATTGTATTTAGTGTAATCTTTTTAGTAAATTGTAACTCTGACTTGTAATCTCTCGAGTTGGGTTCATTTCTCCCGCCACTTTACTTTTAAACCAACACACCCACTTTGACTGTTTTCTCATGTGTATAAATAAGACCATACTTCATTAACCGTTTCCTACCTGTCAGCTAAAATCAGGTAAACCTGTTACCAAGACAGTTTGCTGTTTCTATTGGTTTTTTAGTCCCTTAAAAGTGCTAGTTAGTTCATGTTTGTATACTAACCTGACTGTGCATAGTACTTTCTAAGTGGCACAGTATTCTTACTGTCCTACCACATCTTTTGCAGATTAATCCTTTTGCCATGGAAGTCGAAGAAATGATGGAATGTATCCAGGAATTCCCTGAACACTATAAAGTTATTTTGGATAGACTAAATGAACAACGTGAGCAGGACCAGTTTACAGATATCACTCTGATTGTCAATGGTATGTATATGCCTGAGTTGGTATCCAGAGAATTTTGAAAACTGTGCTGGGAAACTGTTGGGTTTGTCACATGTCAGCTGTCAAACTTGCCTGCTAACAAATTCTTGGCTCTGTATTGGTGTGTGAATTGCTTGCAGAGTTTCATTTATTAATCTTGGGCTGAACAGAGTCTCCAGCAGTGATTAATAATTTTGCTTCTGCTTTTCATAGAATCCCAAAATGGTTTGGATTGGAAGGGACCTTAAAGTTCATCTCATTCTCCCCTCTGACATGGGCAGGGACACCTTCCACTAGACCAGGTTGCTCCAAGCCCCATCCAACCTGGCTTTGAACACTTCCAGGGATGGGGTAGCCACAGTTTCTCTGGGCAACCTGTGCCAGGGCCTCACCACCCTCACAGGGAAGAACTTCTTCCTGATATCTAATCTAAACCTGTTGTCCTTCACCTTCAGGCCATTATCCCCCTTGCGCCATCATCTGGACCAACAGGTTTCCTTTCCTTTTACTTTGCACCCAGGGGGACCACATGGTGCTCAGCACAGGGGCTAATGAGCACCCTTCTTTTCTTGTCCCAGGGTGCTGGGTTATACATCTGTCTTTGGGGATTAAAACCAGTTTTTCTTTGTATCATTGTATTTATTGTAATCTTCTTAGTAAATTTTAATTCTGACTTGTAATCTCTCTTAAATTGGGTTAATTTCTCCCGTCGGTTTACTTTTAAACCAGTACAGTTGTTTTCTTTGGGGGAGGGGAAAGGTAAAGTTACAGTTGATGTCATTTCATATTTAAGTGGAGTTTGAGTGACTTTAGTCATTAGCATATGTGGGGTCATGAAAAGTAATATGTATTTTCAAGTTAATGAAACTAAGTTCAGCTTTCAGTCATGTACAAGTTTCGAGTTGGCTTCCCGCCAAGTCCCCCGAAACTCAACAACAAGGACCCGCCTCCCAGAGAGGGAAAAGAGGGAAAAAAAAACTAAGTAGCCAAAACTATAGCAAATTTATATATATATATATATTTTTTACATATGAGACAGATACACAAAAGGAGAATACCACACACCTGGGGGGGGGGGGAGAAAGGGAAAGGGAGAAAGACAAAAAGGGGCAAGGACCGAGCAAGTCAAACAACCAACCGAAGGCAAACTAGCAGAAATCTCACCACTTCCCTTCAAACAGGCAGGATGACCTGACGCGGCCCAAGGCTCTCCCCTCACGCGTGGCGGATAACGGCAGTCACTGTAGGCCTCGGCTCCAGATAAGCCCAACCGAAACAGGGACCCACCGTTCTCGAACCTCGCCGGAGAGGAAGAGAACGCGATCCCCCCCACTGGTTTTATTTATACCTCCAGTTACGTAAAGGAATAGCATGGAATACTTCCGTGATCACTTTTCTAGTTCCTTCCTGGTTACAAGTTGGTCTCCAGGAAGGCCTAGAGTGAAACCACCACAAGTCACCATTTGGGTCATCCCTTTAGCATAATTCCTGTTAGCTGCATTGTTTTTGACAGAACATGACCACAACACCTCCGTGCTGCTCCATCCTTTGTTTCATGCCTCTCTCAGGGCAGTACACCAAGATGCCTCAGTGTTCCTGGTCCTAAGGTGTGCAGATAGCTTGTTTCTGGTGAGCTATAGCCAATGTATGCACTCCTTGCTGAACTTTGTTTTTTGGTTTCCTCCCCACATTACCCACCTGGTGACTACAGTCAACTCAAACTACACTACACGTGTATGTTGTGTAGAACATCAAGCGTATGCATATTACATGGAATATCAATTGTGTTCATGTTAAATACAGATAGTAAGTAGGTTAATTGCTTCATCATATTCCAAGGTTTTACATACAACATCATTACTAAAGTAAAACATATTAAGGTTAATATTAGGACAACAACAGGGTGAAACATTCTATTAAGAACTCCTGTAGCAGTAGGTAGCCATCCAAAAAAGGTGTCCCACCATCCATCTTTTCTGTCTTCCTTCACTCATTCTAGCACGTGATGTATTTCTTCCACATCATGATGGACAGTAAACAAAGTCTTTTGTCCATTTGCTTGAACTTGCTTCAATAGCAGCTTTCTTATCAAGGTGAGATTCATTCCAATTGATAATATGTAACAGGAGATGAGTAACTGAAATCACATCCCATAATGTCAACAGTTACAGGCACAAATATTGGAGTGATTTCATGTATCTACAATATGATTATCTAAAAATACAAAATCATAAGGGGTTCTCATACAAGCATATCCTTTTCCAGTATGTACAAGTATGGTATTGGGAGTTTCATCAGGATGTATCTCAAAATGACAAATGTTTTTCCGTGTCAAGACAAATGTCTTGAGCTCTGATGGTGTTGGTCTCACAAATGAATCCTTGTTCCTGTACAACACATGCATTGATGTCAATAGTTTGCCATTTATTTCCATCCTATTGAGCCTGTACTATATGCTCCAGGGAACAGAGCACAGCTCCATTGGAATTTCATCCTGACACAATGATTGGGTATATGGGATATACCAAAGCATTGTGTATTGTTAAAAAAGCTGTGGCTTTACTGTCGGTGGGGTCATAAGTGAAATTAACTGGTTACCACCAAGACTGGAATTCCCTTTCCAATTTAGTTGCATTATCTCAGGTTACCTTTTGAATTTCAGTGGGCAAATTGCCCTCATTTCTTTCCTTTATAATTGCTGCCCCAGTAAATTGCACCCACAGTTGAGAAGTGTGTGTGGTACAGAATGTACTATAGTTACTATACTCACCAACCATATGAAGTTCAACAAGGGAAAGTGTCAGATTCTGCACCTGGAATGGGGCAACCCCAGATCTACAGACAAACTGGGCAATGAGATGCTGGAAAGCAGTGCTGGGAAAAGGGATCTGGGGTTCCTGGTCAATGGCAAGTTGGATATGAGTCAGCAGTGCCCTGGCAGCCAGGAGGGTCAACTGTCTCCAGGGGAGCATCAGGCACAGCATCGCCAGCCAAGCGACAGAGGGGATTGTCCTGCTCTACTCTGCACTGGGGCAGCCTCACCTGGAATATCGTGGCAGTTTTGGGCACCGCAATATACGAAAGATATTAATCTGCTAGAGAGTGTCCAAAGGAGGGCAACAAAGATGGTGAATGGCCTTGAGGGGAAGCTGTATGAGGAGCGGCTGAGGGCACTTGTCTGTTCAGCCTGGAGAAGAGGACACTGAGGGGAGATTTCATTGCAGTCTACAACTTTCTCATGAGGGGAAGAGGAGGGGCAGGCACTGATCTCTTCTGTGTGGAGACCAGTGACAGGACCCAAGGGAATGGCCTGAAGTTGTGTCAGGGGAGGTATAGATTGAATATTAGAAAAAGGTTCTTCACCAGAGGGTGGTTGGGCACTGGAACAGGCTCCCCAGGGAAGTGGTCACAGCACCAAGGTTGACAGAGCTCAAGGAGCATTTGGATGATACTCCCAGGCACATGGTGTGACTCTTGGGGATGGTTCTGTGCAGGGCTGGGAGTTGGACTCAATGATCCTTGAGAGTCCCTTCCAACTCAGCATATTCTGTGATTCTGGTCATTACTCATTACTCACTCAGTACTGATTACTCATTACTCATTACTCGCTCCTTGTAAATATGACCTGTAGGTCCCTTCAAGAGGATCAGACATAATATCATCCCTTCTATTCTTCCTAGAGGCTTGTCCATGGGAAACTGGTGCAGCATTTATCCTTGAAGGATTTCCTGCGGCAGTTATTCTTCCTCTCAACTCACATACCCATGCTGCCAGGGCAGAGGTGTGTTTTCCATCCCACCTCCTCATGTCTTCTCCATGTTCATGCAGGTAAAACCACAGGTTACCTCGTGGAGTGTCCCCTCTCTCTTGAGCAGGGGAATGCCTGCTCCCAATATCAGACACTCTGGTCTGTTCTGGCAAGACATGGAAAATTTCCTCCCTAAGTTCCTCTTTAAGTTTCTGGTTGCCCTCTTAAACTTCCTCTTTTAAATTTCAGAAATCCTCAGTCAGTCTTTCCAAGGAGGAAACATGGGCCCATAATGGGGCTGAGATAGTTTCTTCATATATCCAGAGTCTACCAACCAAAATGTCCATTTTTTCTTTGTCCTTCCATGTCATCACTCCCAATGAGTTTGCATATGACACCAGCATGTTCTGTATGAATTTCAGCCACATGTTTGGTGTACACTGGATGCCATCTGGATTATTAGGGAGTTGCTCGTCATCTGCAAAGATTATCTCCAGCACAGATAATTCTCTCAGGCACTGGATACCTTGCTCCATGGTACTTGCCTTGGTGCGCTGAAAGGTCTTCCTTGCACAGGTATCTTTCCCTCACGCTTGACAGGAGTCACCTCCAGAGGTTGAGTGTTTCTGGTCTTTTTCCGATCCCCTGGTCAATGCCCGCATCCCAGGACAGGGATCCCAGTTGCTTGGTTTCACTGCTAAAAGGAGAAGATGCAAAAAATGAGCTCGAGAGTCAAAGACACATCCTCATCGAGGTACAGTCAAAGTTCTA
>NW_020885058.1:307487-319894 GCF_003945725.1 Corapipo altera | reverse complement strand
TGTGCAAGCAGGCCTGAAGCAGTATATGTCCTGCATCATCTAAGATTCTTTCAACACACTGCCATCTAGATATCGTCGGCCGTGATATCCCAGCATCGGAGCAGTCAGATCAATATGGACTCATCTGGCTGGCAGCTGAAATCTTTCCACATATTGCGCAGCTCAGCTGGGGATAGGGATTGGGTGATTATATCTGGCCCTGACTCTTCCTCCTGTTCTGAGGGCCCTGCTTCCTATTCATCACTCACTATGTGAACTGATTTGGTCTTGGATTTCCTCTTCTGCTACTGACTTGGGTTGTCCTTCTGGTTCAGCTGCGGCTTGAGAGGCCATGGTGCCTGTTGATCTGTTTTCCTTACACTCCCCCTAAAGGTGCTGTACAGTGATGACCAGTGTCTGATAAATAGTAGCCAGGGCCCAGTACATTGCAAATTGCTCTCCTCTGGAGCTGTCACAGCAATTTTCTTTCAAATATTCTGCCACTTTATTAGGGTCCTGCACCTGTTCAGGCATGAACTTCCAAACCATTGAAGCAGAATACTCCTTCAAAAACTGGCCACTCAAAATTATCTACCCCCAGGGCAGGTCTCTGGACAACTTTCCTAGAAGTCTCTGTTCTGACTCTAAACGTGTTGTAGAGCATACAGAGGAGACATAGCAGACATATCCACAAGAATATGATGTCCTTTAACATCCAGAGGGAATTCAAAAGCTGTTGTAACAGGTCTGAAGGAGGAGAAGGGGGGTGAAAGGTTGGGGAAAATCATCCTTCCCTTTACCACCACAAACTGGATATAACTGTTAATGAATCCCCAGAGGTAGCAGACAAGGCCAGGAGAGGAGAACAACACTGAATACACATCCCAAATGAGCCCCATTACCTTTGACATAATGCCATAGAGTGTCATCACACTGGACATGAGTAAAGCAATCCTGACCCCTCTTCCTGCTTTGAAAAAAAACATCGTGAGGAACACATAGTTCATATACTGAATTATGTATGGGGTTAGCTCTTACTGATGCTCCAACTCCTTGATTCTGAAGAGTTGGATTTGGCCTTTTACCCAGATGCAGATTATATCAACTTCTTTGGTGTTCTTGGTTTCTAGTGACCAGGATTTGATTGTCTTCCAAGGACACGTTTTGCAAAAAAATGAAACCTCAGAAGTTAAGAAATACCCAGAAACTGGTCTTAGACTTCATATGAAAATATAGTCATCAAGCAAAATATATTGAATATACATGGGAATATAGATTGGAGTTGCCAAAACTGCTATACTCAGCAAAAGAAACACATTGAAATTGAGGCTTAATTCCTACTAAACATCCCATTGTCTCATTTGGGCATCTGGCATAGAACTATTCCCATGATTCCATGAGAAAACTTTTATTGACTTTTCTTAATGTGACGGCACAATAGTCTGGTACATAAGTTTTATCAAATAATTGCTATCTAGGACTACATCTCAATCAGTAAATTGTTCTTCCCACATCTCTACAGAAACTTGCTTTAATAGTACTTACAGTTTTCAAAGATAGTTTAGCAGTGACAGCATTCTCCTGCACTGTGAAAGACTGCATCTGAAACTCTTCCTGAGGTTCAGTCAGAAACCAAGCTTTGGAGGAGCCAGAAGAATTTGTTAATCTTTACATTGGAGGTTGAAAAGCTTAGTGCCAGCAAAGCAGGCAGTTCTACAGTTCTAGCTCAAGACAGTGTTGGTTCTGTTCACATGTGGTACATCATCAGACAAAATTAAAGATGCTGTCATGTTGTTGTGGTTTAGGAATGGTATTCTCCAATTTAGTACTCCCACTAAAACCACCTGCTGCTCCCCCCTCCAATTGGAGGCACAAAAGGCAAAGATCATGGGTTGAGATAAGAACAATTTAATGAAAACAGCAATGAGGTAAGAAAATGAACAGTAACAGCAACAGTAACAATATTAATAAAAAAAGGTATAAGAAAAGAAATTATTCACATGGAAAAAACCCTCGATAATAGACAATACCAGACAGTTCCCTCTGCCACGTTTTCTCCGGAAGGAAACTCTTTCTCTTCAGAAGAGATAGTCCCTTTCCCCTGCCCTGGCAATGATATGAGGTGATATAGAATAGCCTCGGGGTCCTGGCAGTGCCCGTTCTGGCTACTGCAAAAATTAACCCTGTCCTGGTCAGAACCAGGACATTATCCACCCCTTATCTATACCATCTATGTCATGCCCAGATCCTACACTTTCCAACTATATACATATACACATCTATTCTAAGCTGCTTACTGGAGAATTGCTTCCAATACACGTCTTCAGGAGTTGATCCATCTTTTAAAGTTTCTGCTTCCTGAGGAGTTTCAGACTCTTAATGGAGCGTGGTTTCTAGACTGAGGGGTATAGGAGATCAAGTCAAAGTCCTTTCTTAGCTGTAAATATAGCTAAGATTTCAGGGCAACATTAAAGCATTTCTCATCTTGTTTTGTCTTGCTGGCCTTGTGGTGTTAGCCTGCTCAGTTTGAAACAGAGCAGGGATTTTTAGATGCTGGAATCCTGCTCTGAGAAAAGCTCACAGATCCCACTCTAAGGAATGCTGCATTTACGTTAAAATGACAGAGACAGAGAACATGTGTTATGAAATTAGTTAAGGGAGAGAAGGTACCGGGATCCAAGAGACCTGCCTGTGCTTGATATGCTCTATCCTAATGAAAGATAACAAAAAGGTTGGCCTAGTAGTCATAAATTAGATAGGATGGACATTTGGGGGGGGTGAAGGGCTGAGTAAAGAGGTTTTTAGTAAGACTTTCATAAGTAGTCAGGAAGAGTTGAAAAGTTCATGACGATGAGGAACAGAGAAACGACCCTCAGGAGGTTGAAGAAACAGGAACGACCCCCAGAGAGCTCCCCAAAAGGATGACTCCACCTCAAGCTCCTCCTGAACCCTGTCTAATATGAATATTATAACTAGATGATGTAATTGTAATGAATATTCACATAAAATATTGTAATCTTTCACCAAAACTGTATAAATGACCTGACTTTTCACTGAGAACTTCAGAGCTAGTTTGTGCAGCGAGAACTGCCTAGCCCCCCAGCATTGCTCGAAATAAATACCTTTGCTACTTAAAGACCAAATTTTGTCTCTGAGCAGTTATTTTCTGCTGGTTTTGGCATCAAGTTTGGGAAATCTAAACAAGCTGCTCTTTTGTAGCTCTTGTTTCCATTTTCCTCTATTCACAAAAACTATCCTAGAAACCTTAGCAGATCTTATAAGTTTATACTTTTAAATGTGCAATCATTTGAACTGCATGTGACATTATGATGAATGTTGCCTTTAGCATTACAGAAAAGTATCATGGTTTTAAAGTCAGCTTTCCTTTCTCAGTATGTTTTCCTGCAAGCATATAATTTCATGTGCATACCACTTAAACAGTTGTTTCATTCAAGTCTCTTGACAAAAATCCCACCCAATAGATTTCATGTATAACTGAAACTTTCAAAGCTATGGTAAAAACCAAGGATCAATATTTTCTTACTGATGACTTAAAAAAACCTCACTACTTTAAATTTGGTTCATTTTCACAACTGGCTTGCACTGCATATAAATGTACAAAGGAGACGAGTTGTTCTTCAAAGGAAGTCAAACAAATCCAGCTAATTCCCTACCCTAAGGAAACACCGTCAAAATCCTGCTCTCCTCAGGCTAGACAGCAGAGAGACTGAAAAGGCATCTCTATCTAATGAATGTGTATCTAATGAATATACAGTGGCATCCTCACTAAAAAAACCCTGTTACTCTGAGGACTTGAGTGGTGGAAGACCATCCAGTGTGACTTCTTTCACATTCATTGGAATATGAGTTGCAACAGTTTTAAGTACACAAAGCTGAATGTTTTTTTTTCCTCTCTGTGTGATGGATGAAAAGACAGAATGGGAGACATGTTGCCTGGAGAAGCATAAATGGAATCTAAATGGACTTGTTACTGGTTGGACAATCCACCCAGTGGACTGACAGTTTTACCCCAGTTTATTGTTGTGTACTTATGAATTCTTATGCACCCCAGTTCATTGTTAAATTTTATGAATTCTGTTGTACCTCCATGTTGTCCCCATTTCTCCCTCAGACTTTCCCTCCGAAAGTTGTTTTGTCCCTTTGTTCTCCCGTTTTCCCGCTCCTCTGCCACTGATTGGCTGTAGTGTACCACAGTGCAGGGAGAGCTACCATTGGCCAGTTCCCTCAGAGACCCGGGAGTTCCACCCATCTTTCCCCTGTCTCCCTATCACATTTCTCCCTGAGTTGTCAATCTCTTGCGCCTCCCCGGTTTGGAATCCGCCCCTCAAACCTCATTTATTTAAACCCTTGTACTCCCTGAATAAACTGGCATTGCTATACCAGACCTCAACTGTGTCAGAACCCTGATTGCAGTGCCCGGTCCCATCCCCCTTTACCACGCGGACCGTGGCATCTCTGAAAGACAGGCTTAATAAAAGAGACCAATTTGCAAAGCACAGTGCTTGGAGCCCTGTTCTATCTGCTTCTGCATTTCCATGTGCTCCACTCAAACCTCCTTAAAACCAGGTCACTTTTATTTACCTCCCAAAATGGGATTTTAGGAACCAAAGTCTGTATATCCGGTGATCTCTTTTTTTTTGATTGTTTTATCCTTTTCCCTTCCATTCTAAAGCCTTTCATTCTTTCAGCCTTTTACACCATCCCCCATAATATTCTCCTGAAAAAGCTACAGCCCATGGCTTGGACAGGTGTATCTTTGCTGGGTTAAGAACTGGTTGGATGGCCGGGCCCAGAGAGTGATGGGGAATGGTGCTGCATCCAGCTGGCAGCTGGTCACCAGTATGGATCCCCAGGGCTCAGTATTGGGGCCAGTTCTGTTCAGTATCAATGACCTGGATGAGGGGATCAAGTGCACCCTCAGTAAGTTCACAGATGGCACTAATTTGGGTGGGAGTGTTGATCTGTTGGAGGGTAGGAAGGCTCAGCAGAGGGATCTGGACAGGCTGGATCAATGGACCAATTGTATGAGGTTCAACAAGGCCAAGGGCCAAGTCCTGCACTTGGGTCACAACAACCCCCTGCAGCACTACAGTCTGGGAGCAGATTGGCTGGAAAGCTACCCAGTGGAGAAGGACCTGGGGGTGCTGGTCCACAGTTGGTTAAACATGAGCCAGGTGTGCCCAGATGGGCAACAAGAAAGTCAATGGCATCCTAGTTTGGATCAGAAATAGTGTGGTCAGCAGGACCAGGGAAGTGATTGTCCCCCTGTGCTGGGCACTGGTGAGGTCACACCTCGAGATCTGTGTCCAGTTCTGGGTGCCTCACTGCAATAAGGACATTGAGGTTCTGGAACATGTCCAGAGAAGGGCAATGGAGCTGGGGAAGGGTCTGGAGCACATCTGATGAGGAACGGCTGAGGGAGCTGGGGGATCTCAGCCTGGAGAAAAGGAGGCTCAGAGGGGACCTTCTTGCTCTCTATGACTTCCTGAAAAGAAGGTTGTAGCCAGGTGGGGGTTGGTCTCTTCTCCCAGGCAACCAGTGACAGGACAAGAGGAAACGGCCACAAGCTGTGCCAGGGGAGGTTCAGGTTGGACATCAGGAGGAATTTCTACACAGAAAGGGTTGCTAAACATTGGAACGGGCTGCCCAAGGAGGTGGTGGAGTCACTGTCCCTGAAGGTGTTCAAGAAATAACTGGACATGGCACTTCATGCTGTGGTTTAGTTGACAAGGTGGTGATTGGTCAAAGGTTGGACTTGATCTTAAAGGCCTTTTTCAACCTTAATTATTTTGTGATTCTGTAAATTTCCTAGGATCTGTGATGCAGGCTTTAAACTAGGCCTGCAGCTGAAATCTGAAGGTATTTAGCACTTCTTAGAATAGGACCAGAACTTCAGTACCTGGAAATATTTCATAGAATCATAGAATGGTTTGGGTTGGAAGGGACCTTAAAATCATCTTGTTCCAACCCCGGTGCCATTGGTACTGTCATGGTTTAGGAATGGTACTCTCCAATTTAGTACTCCCACTAAAACCACCCGCTGCTCTCCCTCCCCGCCCCTCCAATTGTAGGCACAAAAGGCAAAGGTCATGGGTTGAGATAAGAACAATTTACTGGAAACAGTAATGAGATAAGACACGAACAGTAATAGCAAAAATTTTAATAACAGAAGTGTACAAAAGAAAGAGTGATTCACATGCAAAAAAAATGCTCACCACAGAGCTCATGTCAAGCTCATGACCCAACTGCAGCCAGCTGCCCCCCCCACCTCCCAACCAAAAGAGAGCCCTTCCTTCCATAAAAGAGGTTCCCTGACCCTGGCCCCCAGCAATGATGGGAGGTGATGAGAACCTGTGTCCTAGCCATGGCCCCTCCTGGTTACTGCAAAAATTAACGCTGTTCTGGCTGGAACCAGGACAGGCAGGGACACCTTTCACTAGACCAGGTTGCTCCAAGCCCTGTCCAACCTGGCCTTGAACACTTCCAGGGACGGGGCAGCCATAGCTTCTCTGGGCAACCTGTGCCAGGGCCTCACAACCCTCACAGGGAAGGAATTTCTTAATCTAAACCTACTTTCAGTTTGAAGCCATTCCCCCTTGGCCTGTCGCTACATGTCCTTGTAACCAGTCTTTCTCCATCTAACAGGGTGTCCTGGTTTTGTCTGAGATAGAGTTCATTTCTTCTCAGTAGCTGGCACAGTGCTGTGGTTTGGATTCAGGATGACTATAATGCTGATAACACAACGATGTTTTGGTTGTTGCTGAGCAGTGCTTACCCTGAGTCAAGGGCTTCTCAGTGTCTCAGGTTCTGCCAAGGAGGAGCTGCACAAGAAGCTGGGAGGGAGCATGGCCAGGACAGGTGACCCGAACTGGCCATAGGGATGTTCCACACCATAGAACATCACGTCCAGTATATAAACTGGAGGAGTTACCTGGAAGGAGGCTGATTGTAGCTCAGGGATGGGTTGGGCATCAGCCAGCAAATGGTGAGCAACTTGTCTCTTGGGTTTTATTCCTCTCCTTTTTATTACAATTGCTATCATTAGTAGTAGTAGTATATTTTATTTTGTTATTTTATTCAATTATTAAACTGTTCTTGTCTCAACCCATGAGGTATACCTTTTCTTTCTGATTCTCCTCCCCACTTGGGGGTGGAGGGAGGGGGGAGTGAGTGAGTGGCTGTGTGATAGTCGCTGGCTGAGACTCAAGGTCAAACGAGCAGTGTTAGGCTGGGACATCTTAAAGGCTTTGATACATCTATTCACTGTCTTTTGTTGCTTTTTGAAGTGTGATTTTTTTTGCCTTTTTATTTTGTTTTTTTAAAGTAATTAATAATTTGGGCAGATATATTCTCCTGAGGTTTTTCAGGTTACCAGTTGACCAGCTTGAAGAAAAAAAATCATCATCCTTCACTGTATTTGGATGACTTAGGATTTCCTACTTTCTCCCTTCTCTCTTAAAATTATTTTCTTTTACAGATTTTTGTATGATACTAGGGTAGATTATACTGGTTTAGATTACAGGAAGGAATGTAGGCCATAAATAAATGGTATATATTCTGCTGTATTCATGAGTGATTTGTACAGATGTTTGAAGGAAATTCTTATGTAGTCAGCCCTTTCCATACAGCCAGTTAATTGCAAAAGCCCTGATTATTTTTGCAAAAGATGGTCTTTAGCTGGATGACTTCTAATGCTAAATAGGCTGGCATTCATAAGACTCAGTTATCCAGAGCATCCTTTTTTCTTTCCCACCAGTAGTAGCAGTTTTGTATTCACCCTTGTGCAAGGGCAGAATTGTCTACCTGCCACTCTGGGGTGCTCAGGCTATAGCCATAAGCTAGAGGTGCTTTTTTGCAAGGTGATGAGAATGCATTGCCCATATAAAGACACCTAATTATTTAGTATAATATAAGAGAGTATTTGTTTGTAGCTTGTTGCTCACAGTTTTCCAGGTCTTTCAAATGGACAATTGTGATATAAGTTTTTTGTTACCTGAAATGCTCTTAAAATTGTGATATGAAACAGGTTAAAGCAGATAACAACTATGGGCCAGAATACAGATGCTCCTACAAGAAATTTTCTTTTCCCCAAATGGAAAAGGAGAACAAATAGAGAATGTAAAGGCATGGATTTCTGGCTGGGGAGGGGATGTATCTCCCTTGGAATCAAATAATAAAGTTCGAAGGAACAGTTGGTGCTAAGTACGGCAAAGTTGAAGGGTGAAGCCTGAAGACTTTGTTCAGTTCCCACTCAGTCTCTCTCCTATTAATGATGTCCCCAAATTGGGTTTGTTCACCCGGTGAAACAAGTTGATACACATACAGAGTCAAGCTATTTGATTTATTTACAGTTTTGAGCAGAAAGGCGTGCTGGGTGGTAAATCCACAAAACTAGCAGACCAAAGGCCAAAAATACAACATATTTATACAGCTAGATTATTTACAGTTCTGCATAATGAATCTACGTTGCTACTTGGCTAAGTTGTTCTCACCTTGATTTAAAGGTACAGTGCATTGTAAATTCACTGCACATGTTCAGTGGGTAGGGGGTCTTCACTCAGATGTGGGGAGCCTCAGCTTCAGAAATGTGATTTTCACACTAAAATGAGCTAAGTTCAGGAAGAGGACACAATTTTGAAACATTTCTAAACCCCAACCATCCAAACCTGGTTTGGGCTGACATGTAACCAGTCTCTTCCCTTTATCTCATTGCTTTAGTTACCTTTTATCACATTCCCCCCATTCCTTAGGTCAAGTTGTTCTTCCTTTTCCGAGAAACTGCTCTCCCTCCCCTTCATATATCTGTCTCTTATCTACATCACTAACAATTGCAGGATTTGGCAAATAGTTGTTGTGCACTATCGATGGAAGGGAACGGACAGATGCTCTTAGGTCAATATGATCAGGCAAAATGTCATCTTTATTAGAAGAAAGACAGATTATATAGTGCTCATGACGCTTAGTTTCTTGTTCACACTACATTGGTTACATAAGGAAAACATGCTCTGCTGTCCACTGTTAATTGGACTACAACAGGTGGTCATAGGAGATGAGAAAACTTTATTCACCTGCCAAAACTCCTTGGCATCTGGCATGAATCCACCTTTGTTCTAACTTCAGGTCCTGTAGCCATCTTAATGGCACAGTAATTTTTACTATCAGTACTCAGCTATGCCAAGGCAAAAATCTCAGAAATGCAATAGAAATTGTTCACACAATTTCTGCCTTACGACAGTGCACACACAGTACTTGTCAGCATTTTGATTTTATTTAGATCCAGAGAATAAAATATGAAAATATTTGAATACTGTGTCATGGTTTAACCCCAGCTAGCAACTAAGTAAAACACAGCCACTCACTCCCTGAATCAAGGAAAGAATTGGAAGGGTAAAAGCCAGAAAACTCCTGGGTTGAGATAAAGACAGTTTAATAGGGAAAGCAAAAGCCACTCACACAAGCAAAGCAAAACAAGGAATTCATTCAGCCCTTCCCATGGGCATCAGGTGTTCAGCCATCACACATAATGGTGACTGGGGAAGACAAACACAATCACTTAAACGTGTCCCCCCTTCTTCCCCCACTTTATATACTGAGCATGATGTCCTATGGCCAGCTGGGGTCACCTGTCCAGGCTGTGTCCCCTTTCAACTCCTTGTGCACCCCCAGCCCCCTTGCTGGGGGTGTTGTGAGAAGCAGAAAAGGCCTTGGCTCTGTGTAAGCCCTGCTGAGCAAAAACGAAAACGTCTCTATTATCAGCACTGTTTCCACCAGCACAAATCCAAAACACAGCCCTATACTAGCTACTATGAGGAAAACTATTCCAGCACATCCAGAAACTTGGTATAGCCATGTAAAACAGGTAATAGATCATTTGTGGATATGATCTTTATTAAAAATCAAATAGTATTCCACTTAACATGCTTTGGAGATTCTCAATACAGGCATAACAACTAATTTCTGGAAAAGTTTTACTTTAGTTTGACACAATTTTACCACTGCAAACCAGGACAGTTTTCAAAGAAAGCTAAATTTAAGCAGAAACCAGACCATCTGAACAACTGCAAATTCTTCGCCTAAACTTCTTCAGCAAATTAAATGTGATAAGATACATATTAGAGCTTTTCTTTTTTAATTTTGTTTAAAGAAATAGTAATGTTGTTGTTGACCATTGTTCCAAATTTGTAACAATTCCTAAAGACAAGTTACGATATGTTCTTTCAATCCTGCAAGTGTGGTTGCAATTTCCAGTGCATAGCTGGTTGAACTACCATTTACTAGCCTACTGACACCTTCCATTACTTGTACAATTCTGACAGTCTAGAACTGCTTGGACTCCCATTGCACTTCAAAAAAGAAAGATATAAGCATACTCCAAAACTCATGTAGTTTTAAGTTCTTGCTTTAGCACTAGGTATCACGGCATATTGAGTACTATCAATAACAATACTTATATACTGAGCATTACAGGTTTGTACTTCTGCCATACTACTTCTGACAGCACAAACCAGATTGATACTCTTGATCACTGCAAGTTAGAAGTTGGATAGACTGACACTTCCACTTGTTCCGAGCATCACCAATATGCAGATACTCCTACATTCAGCTTTAATCAGATATCTTATACTTTAAATTTCAATATCATCAGTATCATATTAACATCATCAATATCATATTAACAGACAGATGTTTTGCTACTTTTTATTAGGTGATGTAGCTTTGTAGAATTAGCAAAGAAATAAAATTCAACAAAACTTCATTCTGTACAATAGCTGAATTTAAATATATTACAAGCTTACAAAGCTCATGGCATAGTTCATTTCCACTCTGGACTTTAAAAAAATCTACCAGAATGGATGCCCCATTACCACTGTATATCTACCAGCTGCGAAATGGACAGCTTTTAGCTTGCAGGGAGGGGGGAGGGGTAGGACAATGACACCTGACAGACGACAATTCGTACAACACGTGACCCCACTCCTACAATATTACCAGTAGTGAGGATTTAAAAGTACAAGTCAAATTCAGTTAGAAATAGTCTCTTAGAAATGTACATATAAAGAATAGCAAGATACCAATTTTTCCAACAAAATGATCTTCCTTAGTTTGCCACTTAAAACAGCTCCATAATATCCAGAAGCTTTATTTGAAAATTCTGATGCCTTAAATACTTCTACTACAGTTAAACAATCCTGAAAGGTGTCAAATCAATGAACCCAGTAAATATATCCTTTTTGTTTTTTATAAGAAAAAAAAACCAAAAAAACCTACTACCTCTCTCCTAGTTAGAACAGCTGGGACCAGTTCATCACTGTATGGGTGTAACCCAAAACTGTGTATTCTATAGCCTTCCATGCCATTTCCCAGAAACTGTTATCAGTAGACTATTTACACCCTCTGCCCAGAGCAGCCTGACTCCTCAGGCTATAGACTGGATGTTAAGAGGCCTGCGAGATAGGAGGGTGCTTTTGTCCTCATATCCTTTGCGGAACTCCCCGCCCTGAGGGAGGTATTGGGCATTCCTGCCTGAACTAGAGAATATATAATCTTGGAGTCTTGGAACTTTTTTAACCACTCGTGGGATCCAGAGGAAGACTGCAGATCACTGCTCTCAACCAAACTGCAGACCACCGCTCTCAACCAGACTGCAGACCATCACTCTCGACTGGACTGCAACCACCACTTTTCAACCAGACTGCAACCATCACTCTCAACCGGACTGCAATCACCACTTTTGACCAGACTGCAACAGCACTCTCACTCCATGATCATCTCACTCCATGAGGATCAGCACGGCCAAGTCAGATATGGCAATGCACTTTCTGAGCCCTATCTAATAACTAATGGTGTGAAACAAGGCTGCGTTCTCACACCAACCCTATTCACAATCTTTTTCAGCATGATGCTCCAAAGGGCCACAGCAGACCTCGATGATCAGGATGGTATCTACATTCAATACCGTAATGATGGAAGCCTATTGTCCTAGTTGGAACAGCTGGGTCCAGTTCATCACTGGATGGGTGTAACCCAAAACTGCGTATTCTATAGCCTTCCATGCCATTTCCCAGAAACTGTTGTCAATAGACTATTTGTACCCTCTGCCCAGAGCAGCCTGACTCATTAGGCTACAAACTAGGTGCTAAGAGGCCTGCGAGATAGAAGGGTGTTTTTGTCCTCACGCCCATTGAGGAATCCCCCGCCCTGAGGGAAGTACTGAGCATTCCTGCCTGAATTGGAGAATATATAATCTTGGAGTCTTGGGACTTTTTTACCACTCGTGGGATCCAGAGGAAGACTGCAGATCACCGCTCTCAACCAGATTGCAGACCACCACTCTCGACTGGACTGCACCCACCACCCTCGACCGGACTGCAATCACCACTTTTGACCAGACTGCAACAGCACTCTCA